>NW_025398414.1:0-7065 GCF_016433145.1 Gracilinanus agilis | reverse complement strand
AGGGAAGGAAGGAAGGAAGGAAGGAAGGAAGCCAAAAAAAAAAAAAGAGACTTGGAGGAGCTTTGGAGTTGAAATGTGTTGAGTGCCTGAGATAAGGTTCAGGGAGGTTCTCATTCACTTCTCTATCCTTAAAGGAAAGGGGCTGCCCAATCACCAAACATTTTTATTGGCCATTGTTCACCCAATAAGCCTCTTGATATTCTTCTAGGACTCGAAGTTGGCATCCCCAGTATAATCTCAATACCTTTAACAAACAGATTTAAACACTGGAGCCTCATATTACTAGCTTCTGCCCCCAAGTTTCAGTTTCCCTCTCATGTTGCTGCATTTGACATTAGCCAGGATTAACAAAATGAATGACGCATGGAGACTAATGAGACAATGGGCTTGATTCATAGTCTTGGAAAACAGAATTGTCATAGACACAAAAAATCATGCTCTCCTATCTTCTTCATCCTCTGTCTAGTTTCCTGGGGGCATTAAGATGTTCAGATGAATAGATCTCATGTCGACTCTTTGAAGAGCTATCAAGAAAGATGGAAGCAACAGTTGATGTGAAAAAGACACCAGGTTTTTGGTGGGCTGCAAGCTCAGTCTGAGCTAGTGGTATAACACAGCAGTTAAAAATTGCTAATGTGGGCTTGGGCTAGATGGAGAAGGTTGCTGTCTAGAATGAGTGAGATGACTTGGACCTTCCTGTTCTCTGTTTTGCTCAGACCACATATAGGCTATTGTATTCAGATCTGGGGATCACATTTAAAGAGAGATATTGACAAGTCGGAGCAATCTCAGAGGAGAGAGTAGGTCAAAGGATGAAGGGACTCAAGACCACTGTCACACAAGGATCAGCTGAAGGGGATGTTTAGTCTGGAGAAGATAAGATTTAGGGGGTGACATGATGGCTGTCTTTCAAGAATTTGAAGGGATGCCATATGAAAGAATGATTAGACTTATTCTGCTTGTCCCAGAAGGCAGAACCAAGAGCACTGTGAAGAGGTTATAAAGAACATGATTTTGGGGACAGCTGGGTAGCTCAGTGGATTGAGAGCCAGGCCTAGAGACGGGAGGTCCTGGGTTCAAATCGGGCCTCAGACACTTCCCAGCTGTGGGATCCTGGGCAAGTCACTTGACCCCCATTGCCCACCCTTACCACTCTTCTGCCTTGGAGCCAATACACAGAAGTTAAGGGTTTAAAATAAAAAAAGAAAAAAGAACTAAATAAAAAAGAACTAAATGCCTAAAAGAAAATGATTTTGGCTGAATGTAAGCCAAGCAATACATAAAGAAGCTCAGCAGATTGAAAGCCAGGCCTAGAGATGGAAGGTCCTCAGTTCAAATCCGACCTCAGACAAGTGACCCTGGGCAGGTCACAACTCCCATTGCCTAGCCCTTACCACTCTTCTGCCTACAACCAATACTTAGTATTGCTTCTTAGAGAGAAAGTAAAGTTTTTTTTTAAAAAGAAATTATTATGTGCCAAGAACTAGGGATTTTTTTTTAAACCCAGGGCTATGATTTCATCTGTGTAAAGAGCCCCTTCCTAATGAGAAAATTCCATTTACCAATGCTTATTAATACCTGATAATCAGCAACTTGCAATTTTAAGAGAGTTGCCTGAGTCACTAAGAGAATAAATGATCTACCCAGGGTCATATGGACATTGTGTGCCAGAGGCAGGAGTTGACAGTCTGACTTCATGCTGCCTCTTTGGGTATCAATACGAAGACAAAAAGTAAAACATCAGTGTTGAATTCTATCAGGGAAAACAACAGCTATACATATGAGTTAATACAGGATGTCCCAAAAGGAGTCGAGTTTTAAGTTACTAACATTTAAAGAGCTCCAAAGTCTTAGTGACATTTCAAGTCTCATTAACTTCAAAGCTTGATTTTATTTAGCCTTTAGTATCTTAAAACATCACTAAGACTTTGGGGACACCCTATATAAAATATATGCAAAACATTAGTAGGTTTTTTGGGGGAAGGGGAGGCACCAGTATCTGGGAATATCAAGAAAGGCCTCCTGTAAAAGCTGATACTTGGGCTCAGTTCGGAAGGCAGTTAGGGGATTCCGAGAGGTAGAATAACAACTAATAAATTACAAGAGCTGACATTTTTATAATGCTTACTACATGTCAGGTACTGTGCTAAGTATTTCACAACTATTATCCCATTTGATTCCTCACAACTTCTTGGAGGGTAGGTGCTATCGGCAAACAGGATATACCCAACCAGTGTCTGAGACGGAATTTGAACTCAGATTTTCCTCATTTCAGTCCGAGCACTTTATCTGCTTAGACTCCTGGCTGCCTAAAGGAAATGAGAGGTGAGAGTGGAGGTAAAGAGGGATTGACCACAAATCGGGAACACCTTACACCAGGGTGTAGAAATGAAAGATGAAATGTAATGTGTGAAGGGGAGTGCTGTGTAATAAATCTGGAAAGGTAGGCTGAAGCCAGATTGCAAAGTTTTAAAGGGTCTGCGAAAGAGTCTGCATTTTATCCTGGGCTGATAGGGAGCCACCGAAGATTTTTTGAGCAAGGGAGAAAACAGCATCAGACCAGAACTTTAGGAATATTACCGTTACAGCTGCGTCAATGATGGATTACAGGAGGTAAGGGAGAGATTGGAGGCAGGGAATTCAATTAGAAGTGTATTGCAATATGGAAATAGGTCTTGATCGATGACACATGTTAAAACCAGTGGAAGTTGGCTATGGCGGGCGGACTAGGGGGGATGAAGGGGAAAGTAAGAACATGAATCATGTAACCATGGAAAATTTTTCTAAAAAATCAAAATAATAAAAAAGAAGTGTATTGCAATAGTCCATTTGAGAGGTATTAAGGGCCTAAACTAGGGTGGTAGTCATATGAGTAGAAAGAAGGGTATTGATTCAAGAGATATAGACATAATTGAAATTCAGCAACAGATTGGGTATGGAGTAGAGAGTTGAATTTGACTTGCAAACCACTGTTATTGGAAGTATGGTAACAATAGAAATAAAGATAATAGACAGATAGACAGACAGACAGACAAATTGATAGAAGGAACATTTATTAAGTGCTTACTATCTGCCAGGCACTTTGCTAAGCACTGGGAATACGAACAAAAAAGAAATACAATCCTTACTCTCAGGGAGCTTACATTCTAATAGGAGGAGAGGAAGCCAACACGTAAAAGGGGAGTGTAAAAACTGACTAGGGGAAAGGGATGTGAGTTTCAAGTGATTATGGTTATAATAAGTGGTTCCTTGAATGGAGGTTCTGGGGAGGATATCACTAATCAAAGCAGGAGGATGGAGGGGATGTTAGAAAGAGGAACAGGTTTGGAGGGGAAATATGAATGCAACTATGGACATGTCAAGTTTGAGATGCCTATGCAACTTCCAGAAGAAAATGTCTAATTTAGAGTTGGTGATATATGATTGGAGTTCAGGACAGAAAACAGACCTGAATTTATAGATCTGGGGTTCATCAGCATCAGGGTCATAATTGAACTCATGGTAGTGGATGGGATCACTAACTGAAAACATACATACAAAAGAGAAGAGGGCATAGGACAGAACTTTGGGGAATAATTACACTTAGTGGGCTGGAGGTGGTTGATGATCCACCAAAGAAGACTGAGATGGAGTGGTCAGACAGGTAGGAGGAAAACCAGGAGAGCAATGCCAGAAAAACCTAGAGAGAAGTGAGTATTCTAGTTAGGAGAGAGTCATTAACAGAGTTAAATGATAAAGAGAAGTTAAAAAGGACAGGGCCTGAGAAAAGGTCATTTTAATTGTCAATTAAGAGGTCACTAATCATTTTGAAGAGGGTAGTTTCATTTGAGAGATGAGGCCGGAAGCCAGATTATAAAAGATTGTCAAATGAGAGGGAAATAGAGGCAACAAGTGAAGATAGATTTTCCAAGAGTTTGGCTAAGAAGAGAAGGAAAGATATGGGATGATAGTTTAAGAGGGTGGTAGGATAAAAAAAAATTATATTTTGTTTGTTTGAAGAATAGTAAAGGCCTGAGCAAATTTGTAATCAGTAGAAAAGGAAACAATAGATGGAAGATTAGAGAGAGAGAGATGATACTGGGAACAAGCTCCAGCAGGCAGCAGGAAGAAATGGAATAAAAGATAGGGGAAGAATGGGAAAGCATGGTAGATGTCCTGTCTTTTCTCAGTAAACTATGAGACAAAGTCCTCATTGAATCAACCGAACAGATATTTAAATGCCTACCATATCCCAGACACTATGTTAAGTGCTAAAGATACAAAGGCAAAAATAGCCCTGCCGTCAAGGAGCTTACAATTTAATGACAGGGACAGTATGCACACCTCTATCCATGAACAAAATATACAGGGCAGCATTCCAAAAGTGTTTGCATAACTGTAAGCTTATAACTGCTCTAAGAGTTTTGGGGACATCCTGTATAGAGAATAAATATTGGACATGGCCTCAGAGGGAAGGAACTAAGATGAAGGGGAATCTAGAAAGACTTTCTGTATGAGGTGGGATTTTAGCTGAAACTGAAAGCCACAGAAGTCAGGACACTCAGATGAGGATAGGGAAAATCCCAGGAATGGGAGTGAAAATTCAGAGTCGGAAGATGAAGTGTCATGTCCAGTGTCACTGGATCATAGAAAACCTAGAGGCAAATAAAATGTAGGAAGATGAAAAGTAGCAAGGGGCCAGGTTATGAAAGGCTTTAGATGCCAAAAGATTTTATATATGATGCTAGAACTAATAGGAAACCACCTGAATTTACCAAATGAGGGAGGGTTGTGACATGGAAATAGCCGAGTTTTAGTGAGATCAAGCTGATGGCTGAATAGAGGATGGACTAGAGTGGGGAGAGTGGGGAGGGGAGGGACTTTAGTCAAGGAGAGCAATTAGGAAGTTATTGCAGTAATCTGATGAAGCAGTGGCAAAGGCCTGAAATAGGGACGTGGCATTGTGGGAAAAGAATTGGGGACTGTGTGAAAGGCTTGAAGATAGAAGAGGAAGCTTGGAATAATTTCTTTTGGGAATTATGATAGTCAACCAGGGAAGAGTTAAGAAAATTGCCTTTCTGAAGTGAGGGTTCTATTGAGAATAGATAATGATTGGTGAGGGGATACTTCCCAGTAGATCCCCACCCCCAAAAGTAGAATGGACTGCCTTGGAAAGTAGTAAGTGCCCCATTCACTGAATGGCTTTCAATGGAGGCTAGATGAGGGGGTTCTTCTTCAGATATAGATTAGACTAGATGGCTTCTGAATTCTCTTCCAACTCTGATAGTTTGTGATTCAGAGATAGAACTACTTGGGTCCCAGAATGGTACTTAGAGGAAAAGTGGCAAAACATGTCTCCTTTGTCAATAAGCAAGGGAATATTATTAATGTGCCTCTCTCACATAGCTGTTGCTTTCCTCGAGAAATCTCATTTTAAGGTCCCAGAGCAGATATCAGTTTTTGTGCCAGGCTTAGCTCTGACTTTTATATTTGTATCCAAACTCTTAAACACTTATTCTCAGGGGCAGATTGAGACCAAATGAGGTTATTGTCTTATTTTCTGTTTTTTTTTTTTAATATCATTCATTTTTGACAGTGAGAGGTGAGTATTAAAGCCTGGTTCCAAATCCTGCTCTCAGTAGCATGCTCCCAGGCTTTCCAGCTCATTTTATTCAGGGGGTTGAACGAGATGCACTGACAAGCTTGCATAGATCAAGTCTTTGTATCATTGGGGAGGATGTTTAACTTCCAGCTGGGCAACTTGGATTGTTCTTTAACAGCCATTAATGGATTATCATCTCATATAATGGAGCCACCAAAGTTGGTCATCCAGAGTCAAGAGTACAGATCTCAACAGATCAGACCCACCAGATTTGGATCCTAGATGTTCAGAATTTATTCCATAGAGCTGAAGAATGTCCAGGCTAGAAGGGAGCCTTAGAGATCAACCTCACCCCTCTTTATGAAGCACAGCATGAACCGTGAGCACATATGAATTGGAATTGCTGGGGATACTCCCTTCATTCTATTCTATTCTACAAGCATTAAGCATCCTACTTTGCTGAAAGCACAGTGAATTTGAAGTAAGGAGCTTGAAGTCATCAAAACAGTTAAAATCTTGGCTTTGCCACTTAATACTCGTATGACACTAGATAACTTACTTTGTTATTCTGGGTTTCTTTTTCTTTTATTATATAAAATAAAGAGGTTGAATTAGATATCCTTTAAAGCCTCTTCTATCTCTAGGTTTATGAACCTATGTGTCAGGCACTAGCAGGCAATGAGGAAACAACGACAAAAATGAAAGTCTCTGCTCTCAAGGAGTTGCCATTCTGCTCAGAATAAAGAACATGTATAAAGAGTATAAATACAAAATATATGCACAATCAATAAAAAGTATGTTTTAGGGCGGAAAGCACTGAACAATCCTGGGAGTTAGGCGCTATTATTCTTCCCATTTTCCAGATGAGAATATGTTAAGTTTGAGGTATCTGTAGAACATCTAGTTTGAAATGTCTAATAGGAAGTTGGAGATGTAGAAATAAGAATTCAGGAGAGAAGCTAAGGCTAGATATATAGATCTGGGATCCATTTGTATAGTGATGATAATTAAACTCATGGGAGTTGAAGTCATCAAGGGAGAGAGTAGCCCAGAACATAGCCTTGAAGTACAACTACAGTTAGGATGTACAATATGGATGATAATGCATCAGATGAAACTGAGGAGTTATTAGTTAAGGTAGAAAACCAGGAAAGAGTAATGAAAACCTGGAAAAGAGAGACTATATAGAGTAGTAGAAGAAGGTAGTTGACAAGTCAACTGCTGCAGAGGGGTCAAAAAGTAATGAAGACTGAGAAAAGAGTATCACATGTACCAGAAGAAACTAGCAATGGTGTGAAAATTAGGCTTCATGGACCGGGGTCTAAGAGCCATTGTTTCACTCATTCATTTGGAGATTTCTCTTGCTTCCAAGCCTAGAGAATGAGGAAAGGTTACTGGTCGCAATGATAATTCAACTCATAGGATAATGGATTTGAAAACAAAAGGGATGGAAAGAAAGAAAGGAAGGAAGGAAGGAAGGAAGG
>NW_025398413.1:0-3831 GCF_016433145.1 Gracilinanus agilis | reverse complement strand
CTCCAGACTAGGAGACTGAGCTGCTGCTTGGAGAGCTTGGAGATCTCACCCAGGCCCTCTTTATCCACTTTTGGCATCTTCCCATTGCACCTTGCTGCCTTTCCTTAACTGCCTCAGTCTCCACAGAACAAACCAAGTCTACAAACATTGATTAAATGCCTATTCTGTATCAAGTATTGAGCTAAGTACTGGGGAGTACAAAGAAAGAGGGAGGAAACCTAGTCCTTACTCTTTTTTTAAACCCTCACCTTCCTCCTTAGGATCAGTTCTATGTATTGGTTCTAAGTGGTAAGGGCTAGGCAATGGGGGTTAAGCTAGGAAGTGTCTGAGGTCAGATTTGGACCCAGGACCTCCCATCTCTAGGCTTGACTCTCAATCCACTGAGACACCTAGCTGCCCCCACCCCTAGTCCTTACGCTTAAGGATTTCACAGGCCAGCCTTCCTCCTTAAGAGTTCTTCACCCCAGGAAATAAATGAAGTCCAGTGCCCTTCAATATGAAAATTTCCAATAGAGTGTTCGATGTCTTGTTGGATCCTGGATTGTTTTAACTCTGAGCCCCTAAAAGGCAGGAGGCTTCTGTTTACCTAATTTAGAGGCAGTATGGTATAATGTAGTGGTTCTATTTTAGTAGTCCCCTAACCCCTTGAGGGTTGGTGACAGTGGACCAAGGGGTTCATGCTAAACAGTAATTTATGCAGGATCCAATTGTGTTGAAAATGTGTTTTCTCTCTGTGACAATCAGCAGGCACACTTGTGATCATTAGAGGTTTGTTTCAGCAATGATTTAAAACCATCATGATCATACACATGTGTAATTCATTTCTGTACCCTAGAACTCCAATTGCCAGCATCCCATGTTCCTTCTCACATTATATGCTGACGTAGGGAAGATATAAATTTGGTGTAGCCCCACCTCTCTTGCTCTCTTCATATAATCCCATTTGGTGGAGGTGGTGTGAGTTGAGTGGCAGGAGAATCTACTCATGTGGCCTTATATTTTGTTAGATAATTATCTTTTTATTCCTTTACTTCAAGTGATCATTAAAAAACCTTATAAAATATAATACTTGGAGTATTGGACATTAATTTAATTCCTACACACATGACAATTGTAGGGTTTGTGCAGACATTACAACAAACTCTATTTCTGACCAAGGGCAACATGTTCTTGCATTTTCTGAACCCACCATCAAATTGTTTCCAAACTGCCACAAGTGTTTGACATTTGAGTATAAACCCCTTCCCATCAGCTGTTCAAGCATGTCCATATGCTCCTTTGCATCCAGTACCCCTGCCCCTGAATAGTTCCATGGTTTCCCTGTTATCCTATAGTTATAAGCTCATTGGCTATGTAATCACGTGATCAAGATGTTAACGTTTGAGAAGCACAATCACTGGGCATGAGCATTACAAGCCATTTTGAAAACATCATGGACCATTGCAAGCATTCTACAGAAACAAACGGTATTAACAAACCTCTTGTTGCAGTCTTAAGGTTGTTTGTTTTTTTTAATCCTTCTCTTTCATCTTACAATCAATACTGAGTATTGCTTCTAAGGCAGAAGAGCAGTAAGGGCTAGTCAATGGGAGTCAAGTGACTTGCCCAGGGTCACACAGCTGGGAAGTGTCTGAGGCCAGATTGGAACCTAGGACCTCCTATCTCTAGGCCTGACTCTCAATCCACTGAGCTACTCAGCTGTCCCTCTTAAGGTTGTTCTAGAATTTAAACTTCTCTTCTATTTATTTTACTGTTCTTATATCTGGCAGATTTTCAAGTGAACTGGTTGGAGAGCGCTGGTCAGTCATTCAATAGAATTTCTATGAAAGTGTAATATTAATAACAACAAAAGCTAACATTTACTTTGCTAAGTAAGCATTTCACAAATATTATCTTATTTGAGCCTCACGATAATCCTGGGAGGGGGGTACTATTATTATCATCTCTGTTTTACAGGTGAGGAAACTGAGGTAAATAAAGGTTTAGTAACTTGTCCAGGGTTATACAACTAGTGAATGTCTTATTACTGAATTTGAACCCAGGTTTTCCTGACTCCAGACTTGGAATTCTAACCACTGTGCCACCCAGATGCCAGGCAGGTATAGCTGGTGTGCCAGTGGTGGTAGAAGAGGAGAAATCACATCCGAAGAGATTCTTTCTTTACAATGGTTAGTTTAGATACAAACATTGCTTGACAATGAATATGCAATTGAACTGTAAAGTACATTTATCATTGAAAACAGTTCTTGTCATTGCCTATTAGAAAAGTAAATATTTTATCTGGTAAGTAGCCATTTGTTTTGTTGATTGATTAGGTGGCTAACAATTAAGAATGAATTTTTGGCTCTCAGCCACAGGGCTACCGCAGATTTGCATAAGTTTGCCTTTTCCCTTTACTCTTGTTTTGAACCAAAATATAGAAATACACTTAATGCCAAACTAGATTTAAGACTGTGTTTGTCTGATGTTGAGCCAAATATTGCAAACCTTCATTCAAATGAAAAAGTCTAATGTTGAAATTGTGTCAATGTGGGATTGTTATATTATGTTAAATGTCTTCCATATTGCAACATATTTCCTGAAAATATTATTTATATTCAATACATTTTGTAAAATAAATTGACTATGAAGTTTTGCAGATAACAATAAGCAAGATGAGATCTTACTGGGTGGCTTTTAATTCTTACAGAATGCCATACATGATATACTCTTAATTATTTTGTCATTTTATATTTAGTTTTTATAATTACAGCTAGAATAATCTTTTATATTTTAATATTATTATCTAATGTAAATTTTAATTTGGAGTTGGGGGAGCAAAATTTACGGTTGTTATTGTGAGCACTGAATGAAAAAAATCCAAAAGAATATTATGCACAGTGTATTGAATTGCCCTTGGGGTTCATACCACTTTTTTGTTAAAAGAGGTTCAAGGATGGAGGCAGCTAGGTGGCTCAGTAGATTGAGAGCCAGGCCCAGAGATAGGTTCATCCTGGGTTCAAATATGACCTTAGACAATTCCTAGCTGTGTGACCCTGAGCAAGTCCCTTAACCCCCATTGCCTAGTCCTTAGTGTTCTTCTGCCTTAGAACCAATATACAGTATTAATTCTAAGATGGAAGGTAAGGGTTTTAAAATAAGATAAAATTAAATTAAGTAAAACAGGTTCAAGGAACAAAAAAACATTGGGAACTACTGGGACAATGGAGAGAGCACTGGACTTGAAGTAAGGAAGACCTAGTTCAATAACAACAACAATGATGATGATGATAATGATGATGATAGCTGGTATTTACATAGCACTTTAAGGTTTGAAAGGGTTAAAAATATATTTCATTTAATCTTTACAACAACCCTAGAAGGTAGATGCTATTATTGTTCCCATTTTATAGGTAGCCAAACCAAGGCAGACAGGTTAAGTGACTTGTCCAGAGTCTTACAGCTAATGAGTATCTTGGGTTGGATTTGAACTCAGGTCTTCCTGACTCCAAGTCTAGCATACTGTATGTATCCACTGGGCCTCTAGTTTAAATCCCACCTTGTACACTTTCTAGCTGTGTGACCTTGGGAAAGTCAGTTCCTCTTTCTGAGACACTTGTTTTCCCATCTGTAAAATGAGTTGCTTGGACTGGGTAGTTTCTGAGATTTCTTCTGGCTTTATATCTTGGGTAGATTGCTGTACCTCTCTGGGCCTCAGTTCCCTGCTTTGTAAAATGAGGGAGCTGGACTCATTGACTCTATCTATCTATCTATCTATCTATCTATCTATCTATCTATCTATCTATCTATCTATCTATCTATCTATCTCTATATCTATTGAGATATATATAT
>NW_025398412.1:0-4923 GCF_016433145.1 Gracilinanus agilis | reverse complement strand
GTTAGAAGTTTGTTAGCCCTTGGTTTCAGTGAATTTGAGAATTGTCTAAATGTCGTTAAAAGCCAGAGAGGGAATGTTTATTCTATAAGGACAGTAATTGTACTGGCTACTTTGTAGATGTAAAAGTCATTCAGAAAAAGTTGTAATGTTGATATTGAGAACTTATTCTAGAATTTAAACTTGGGATTTTTTAAATGAGATGTTCTTTTAATGTATGTGCTGTCAGAACTAGCAACACAATCATATGACACACAAGTTTTTTAAAGTGGTTAATCTATGCATGAGTTTTAATAATACTGGTAACAAGAATTTGGTATTTTGCAAAAGATGGAATTTCTAAACAGTGTTGTATTTGACTAGGGCTGTATGAACTGTTTTTAAAAATGTGTACAATGTATAAGAAGGAATTTGTGATCTGAATTTTTGGCCATCTGGCTCAGCTCTTTTGAGCACTTTTTTTAAAAAGGAAAGTGGCTTTCCTTGCCATGCTTTTACTAAAAGCAACAGCACGTTTTTGCCTCAGGTGGGACTCAGCCAGCCAGTCCAGCCCAAACCACCTTGGGAGGTGAGGCCAGCCAATTCTGGCTTTTGGCTTTAAAACTAAAATGCCGGAGCCCAGCCAGTGTGTCTCTGCAGCTACTCTCCTGACTCCTGACCTAATCTCCATTCCTGCTGTGCCACAAGCCTGCAAGCGTCCCAGACCACTTCTCTGCGCCGCTTTTCCTGCCGCTGGTGCTGCTAGTGCTGCTAAGTCCTAGAACCCGGAGCCCCAACAACAATGCCCCCCCCCCCTGCTGCTTTTGGTGAGATCTTTGGAGACTTCCGCCACTGCTCCTTAGGATTTGGTATTGTCCCCACTACCCACCCCCTTGGCTTGGTAATGGCCTGCATTCTAGCCCTCCACGTGTTTCTCTAAAGACCTAATTTAGGCACCCCCCACAAGCTCTACACGTGGAGAAGCCAGAGGAAATAAGAATAATTAATAAAGAAATAATAGGTGTGAATTCTAGAGCAAAATAGACACAACAAAAGGTAAATCAGAATAATATTGATGGAATTTAATCAGTTATGTAGCAATGCTTTGAGATAAAAAGAAACTAAACTGGAGGTTCTATTCTGTTTTAAACAGAGGTTTGAAAGGAATAAGAGTAAATACTTCGAAATTCAGTTGTTTGCATACTAAAGGACTTAAAAATTATTTGGAAGTTGTGGAGTTCAAACTAAAGTCTGTTGAGAATAATTTATTATAAAAGTTTTGATATGTGCAAAATTTTAAATTGTGGTGATCTCACTTGTTAAAGAGGGATAAAAGGCAAGGTTTTTAGGTAATAAAAACCTAAACCTAGCCAGACACCTGCAGGATAAACTGCTCACAAGGAGAAAGAAATAAAGAAATACTTATAATTGTTCCATATTGATACTTAGAGACTGATATAGCAACACAGTACATAAGTAAGATCTTAAAGAGTTTAAAGATGAGTATATTTTAATTGTATACTTCAGAGGTTTTAAGGAGATGTTCAAGCAAGTAAAAGTTGATAGAAAAGTCATGGATATCTTGTAAAACAGGTTTTTTTAGCAGTACAGTTGTTATAGGGGTACAAATGGTGAATCCCTGGGTTCGGGAAGGAGGCCTTTCTCAGGAATGAGAGGACTCCAAGCTTAGTTTAAAAGTAAGAAGAAAAATTTATTAGTAAGATAGGATCAATGGCCAGCAAGACAGCATGAGTAGAACAACTCTGGAGGGGTTTTTTTTAAGATAGTAACAGAGAGTCAGAGAAAGTGAAGAGGTATGTTGTGTTGGAATACAGAAGAGAGAGAGACTCTCTCAGTTGTTTTTTTTTTATAGTCATGTAAGAATTCCCCCAAATAAATGAAGATTAAGTGGGGATTAAAGGTGACAGTGATGTTTTACATTTCCCAATTTTCTAACAAGTCTCTAATCTAAGGAAGCCTACATTTGGTGGAGTAGCAGCAACAGCTAAAGTCACTGAGCATTAGGGAAATGCAACCCCCAGGCAGGGAGAAGTTTTTCACAATAGAAGCTTCGATGAATACAGCTAAACACACTCCCCAAAAGTTGAACATTAGGGCAAGTAGCCAGCTGACCCCCGGTACAGAACGTACCTGTCTCTTGGTCCTTGATACTGACAGGTCCTGCTAAGACTCCTTGGGAAAAAGTCCTTTTTCCTGATACCTGAGATGTTTTGTGTCCTGCTAAGAGAGTTCCTGAATCAAAGGGAGCAACTTCATGGCTTGGGGAAGCCAAGGAACAAGCCATCTTTGCACTGGAGTTGGTAAGTCCTTCAATAGAAATCTTGTGGAGAGTTTATGAGACTTGTGAAACTGGTGATTTAATCAGGTAAATGCAACAAATATTGGGGTTCAGGTTTGATAAGGGTAGATTGGAAAGCACTACACCATTCAATACTGAAGAATAAGTGGCATAACAAGGAAATCACAGTCACAGTAATCAATGGGCTTACCGTCAGGGAAAGTAGACCTACTGAGGCACAGATGGTGATTTTCTTCCTTTGGTAACCATAGAGAATTCACCCAAACCTCTTTTAGGTAAGAATTCTAGGATTGAGAGACTTTTATCCTTGTCTAACAGTGCAACAGACAAATTTTCACCATTATATTCACTTATTACATCAACAAATTTTCATCAAATAAATTAACAATAATAGCCATAATACTGTGTGGCATAACAATTATCAATTTACACAATAAATATCTGACAATGATGTTCCAGTATCAATTAAGTAAGAACATTTACACCAAATAACAAAGAGAGTCTTAATATATAGTCCATGCACTCATTCTCTGCTTTTTTTTCCCCCACACTGTCAGGCCAAAGCAACTTCCCTAATTTGATTCTAGTTTTTAGCTTGAATCTCAATCCATGTTACTGCTTGTTTGTTACCAAAATTGTTCCTTTCAATATCTCTCTTTTTCTTATAACAGTATTGAGCATTCCGTTCTCTTATTCTACAATAGTAACAATGTCCTGTCAATCTTACTCTACGATCTTGAATAGGGGTTAATACTGCTTTACTTTTCTGACTCGACTTCGGGATTACTTCTTTCTCTTTCTCTTCCTAAGCAATAGGCTCCTTGTACTATCCTGGGCAGTATTTCAGAAAAGTACTCCTTGATATTTAAGAGTGACAAATTTACAAAGGCTACATTAGTTATTCTAGTGTTTCTCTGATTTATGTGGTCTAGTCTATCATCAGATCTTATAGGGGTCTTATCTTAATTTACTATAATTCTCTGATTTATCTGAGAAAAACTTCATTCCCCTAAGTTACCTCTAATGTTTCTCATATCTCTTACAATATTAGATTCCTGTAGGGATTCTTGGTTGTTGGTTAATTTTCCTGGAAAGGGAAAGCAGGGGTAGATACCTTTTCCTCACTCTTTCCCTTATTCTAATTCTCCTTCAGCTCAGGGAGAACAAAAGGGGCAATTATTATTCTTTCTCTGGTGTAGCCCCTAGTAGTGAGAATGAAGCACAGAATGCAAGGCCTCTAGGCTAACTTAGAAGCAGTAAGACACATAGCTTTTCCCCTTAGCAGGAACTCAACCCATTTTCTCCCAAGTTACCAGATGTGCTGCCAAGAAATCACTGGTGCAAGAATTGCAGGAGAAACCCAGCTAGGGAGTCATCCATTAACATATTGATCCATTACATATAGAAACTCCAGTCAAGAACCTCTGAAGTAGTTCATTTCCATTATCCTTATCTTGTAAATCATTACTTACCATTGTTTCTATATGAAGCTTACCTAATCCCCTTTACCTACATGATCTACCCTATACATTGTAGACATCAACCTATTAAACTTTGCTCCTGCTCTAAGAGACTGGTCTGCATGATCCTTGGATGATATTGGCCCTCCTGTAAACCCAGAGCCAGTAGTTCCCAAACTTTTTTGGCCTACCACCCCCTTTCCAGAAAAAAATATTACTTAGGCCCCTGGAAATTAAATTTTTTTATTTTAATAGCAATTAATAGGAAAGATAAATGCACCTGTGGCCATCACCGCCTCCCTGGATCACTGCAGCACCCACCTGGGGGCGGTAGCGCCCACTTTGGGAATCACTGCCCAGAGCCATACCTCTTACCCCAGTGAGAGACTCACTAATGGAGTCCTGAGACCTGGGCTCATCACTCTGGCTGCTTTTTAAAAAAAATCATAGTAGGTGATTCTTTTACAACAAATCAAATATTTTCCAACTGCTGCATTCAGTTCTCTATTTTGCTCTCTGCTTTGCTCTGAAAAGGGCTGTTTTCTTTCTCTGGCTCTCCTTCCACCTTGAAATAAGTAAGAGAGGCTGTGGGGGATTCAGGCAAAGAAGCAGGTAATACTGGATAGATTCCAGTTTCCTTTTGATCTACCTCTTTACTCAAGTTGCTCCCATATTTCTTGTTTCTCTAAAAAGGCTTCTAACTTATCCATAACATAAGAATGGATTTAGCGTTCCAAATTTAGGATATTAGTTTTTAAATGTTTTACACCAATTAAAACAATATTCAATAGATTTGTCTCAGTCTTTTCCTTTCACTGTAGGCAGATCTCCATTATCTCAAGCAATTAAAATTTTGTCTAGGGGAGAGTGCTAGAATGTCTCCCTTGAAAGGTCTAGAACCCATTTTAAAAAGACATCTCTTTTTGTCAGGGCTGCAGAACCTGTCAAAAAGGAATGCTTAGCCTACTTAACAGCCTAAACTTCTATGCACTGTCCAATTTTTCCTTGCTCTGTGGGGAGTCTTAAGCATGCACTCTGAGCCAAACTTAGTGAGCTACATAGAAGTACCAAGCAAAGGATTAAATATTAGAATATTAGAGCTCTTAGCAAAGTTTTGGCTTCAGTAGGGAAACCCAGTGATATTTCTCCTGAGATGAGGCAGCTCTC
>NW_025398411.1:0-2263 GCF_016433145.1 Gracilinanus agilis | reverse complement strand
ATACTGTGCATTGGTTCTAAAGCAGAAGAGCCATAAGGGCGAGGCACTTGCCCAGAGTCACACAGCTAGGAATTGTCTAAGGCCAGATTTGAACCCAGGACCTCCCATCTAGGCCTGCCTCTCAATTCACTGAGCCACCCAGCTGCCCCTGATGTCCTTTCTAAACAAAGAGATATGCCAACCAAGACAGAACTAGTTTAGAGCATGTGATGCCTTGTAAAATTTTATATAGGAGCATAGTAGAAGACTATGATCAGAATTGCTTCATGAAACAACAAGAGTCAATGGAAGGAAGAGACAAAACAAAACCAAAAACAAGTTTATGCTAAGTTTGGTGATATGTCCAACTAATCTAGATTGTTCTAAGGGCATTTCAAGATAAAACTAAAGGGAGAAAAATGAAGATACAAGTTTTTAAATTTTTTAAAATTTTTTACAAAACATTTTTTTTCCATTAATGATAGCGGAGTTTCAGTATTTGGAGTTTAACATCACAATTCACAATGTGCTGAATGAAAAAGTAGAAATAACACTAAAGGAAGGAAACATGAGAAAAGAAGCTAGACTAAATCTACTATATCCAGAAGAAGTCTGGGATGGAGGTAACATGATTTTGTTTGTTTGTTTTGTTTTGTTTTTTAACCCTTAACTTCTATGTATTGGTGGAAGAGTGGTAAGGGTGGGCAATGGGGTTAAGTGACTTGCCCAGGGTCACACAGCCGGGAAGTGTCTGAGGCCAGATTTGAACCTAGGACCTCCCAGGAGGTAACATGATTTTGAAGGTATCAAAGCTATCAAGACATCTGAAATAGAGAAGAAAAAAAAGTCTTGGAACACATTTCATACTCTCTTGCTACCAAAAGAGAAATATCAATAAATATTGACTCATAAATCTACTTTGCTTTTTCACAAAAATTTTTTTTGAATAAAATAATCTATATCAGGGATGTCAAAAACATGGCATGTAGTTCCCATATAGCCTACAATACGCCTATGTGAGGCCTGTACTAGGTTAAAATGTAATTCTCATTTGATTTAATGTGTTGATGTAATAATAAAATGTCAACATATACGTATAAGTGTAGAATCTCAATAAAATATATAATATAATATATATGATTTTACCTAGGTATATAAAAACATGTATGGTTTTCTAAGTCAATATGCAGCCCACAGGGATCCTCATATATGACTTAATTTCTCCCATTTCTAGTTAGTTTAACACCACTCATCTATATATACATGGAGTAAAAACCTTGATGAAGGTTTGAGAAAGAAACAAACATTCAGAATTTTCAAGAATTTGTATTTTGCAAGAAACCAGGTCTTTATAATCACACAATCGATTGAAAGGTAGAGAGAATACAAAATCTTCCAGGGGTCATTGTTTGTTGATTGGTAAAGCATTTCATCTGGCAGAGCAAAGAATTTCTAACAAGAGAGCGCCTAAGCATGCAGCACAATCATATCGGATTTGTTGAAAGATCCAGCATGAAGTAAGATGAAGGGATAACAGAAGGATGACATTGGTATCCAGGTAACGTTAAAAGACCTAGTGGAAGGCCCTTGGCAGGCCAGGTGGATCCTCTGTGGAGGATTTCAATGGAAGACATAGGTGAGAGTCACACAGGATGAGAAAGTGTGCCTAAGTTGTGCTTTGCTCCAGGGAAGAAATACCACATCCGCTTAGGTATCAAAGTAATAGGCTGTTTGTCTTCATGGAAGGCAGCTTCACAAATTGATTCAGAGAAATTGTCTAGGGAAATTTTGCCCATCTTATTTCATCTGAATAATATAATTACTACTTTCTTCCATCCCCTCCACCCCTACCTTCACCCCCTCTCCATGGAAGTTTCATGTAGGTGAACAATGGTTGATGTCTTTGAAGAAGTGTGCTGGGGACAGGATGAAGGACCTATTGAGTTAAGAACTTTCTCCTATAGGTAATGGTGAGCCATGGTGGACAAAGTTTATGTAGCACAGGTGACAGAAGCTGAGACCTGTACAGTCCTAAAGATAGAACAGAATTTAGACCTTGGTTTATATTGGCTCCCCTGATTAATTTGGTTTATGCCTAACTTTTTTTAAAGACACAAACTAGTTTCCTTTTTAGTCCTTTTGGATAGAGTTTCCTAATTTCCTTTGTGTCAGAGACCGTTCTTGCAATCCAGTGAAGTATGGATCTCTTCTTCCTCCTTCCTCCTTCCTTCTGCCTTCTTCCTTCTTCTTCCTCCTTCCTTCTTCCTCCTCCTCTCCTCCTTCC
>NW_025398410.1:0-8049 GCF_016433145.1 Gracilinanus agilis | reverse complement strand
TATATATATATATATATATATACACATATATGCCCTTTTTTCAGACGCTTGCTATATTTTTTTATTAATTTTCCAAGTTTCCGTAATATTTTTATGGTGCCACTGGCTGCTACAAACTTTGTAAGGTTATGCCATACACATTTTGTGGATGATAACTAGTTTACGTGTAACTTTAAACTAAAGAGAGAAAAAGCTGTCTGAAGAACTGAGACTCAGCAATTATACAAAATAGGGCAGTAATATGGAATAGGGTCAATTTGTAGAGTAGAATTAATTACTAAATGATATGAAATAATGTTAGTTTCCTCACTATATACTACAGCAACTGTTAAAATTACTTTGTAGTTATCTTCTCTATACATGGCATTTACACATCTATTATATGTTTCCTATGTAAAAAAATTAAGTTCTTTGAAAGAAGCTACTATTTTGTTTTTATCATTGTATGTTTTTAGTTGTTATTGTTCTTCATTTTATGTTCAGTTTCTTCATCTTCCCTTCCATTTTGGTCATGTGCCTATTCCAAAATATACTTGATGCTAATGGGACTACTTTAACTATATTCAAAAATTTTCAGTATGGTGTGTCATATATTTCTATCATTCTCTTTCATACAAATGTTATTTCTATAATTTGTTTTTGATAGATATTCAGACTATTATAAGTTAATACCTGTTTAACTTTGTGTCTTTTTCTTTTCTTATCTGTACATTTGTTCCTTACTATTTTACATCCTTAATATTTCTATTTCTTTTTATTCATAATTTCTTTGTTCTTTTTATACAAGATTTAGTTTTATTAAATTATATCATGAATAAAAATTAAAGTTCAAGTCCTTTTTCTAGATTTATAAGCATTTATTAGTAAAGAGAAAGAGAGGAACCAGGTTTCCAGCCTTTCTAACTTAAGGTAAAAATCCGGTCCCCCATTAGAGCCAGCTCTTTACTTCCTAGCCAATGCTTGGCAGAGATCAAGAGATGCAAAAAGAAATGCAAGCCTAGAAAGAAAGAAAGTCAGTCTCAAACCAGAGATCTGTATAAAAGCAAAGAGAGAAACCCCACTTCCAAAGCTGGCTTTTCAAACCTAAGTTCCTCTCCACTGATCCTTCCACTGGCCAGTGATTTGATGTCTAGCTTCTCTGATGCCCATCATGCGAGGCCTGCTGGCATCAGGCCTGTGCCAGGAACCCTGCATCAGACAGGTGAAACTGATTCCTATATTCATCCCTGGGATGCTAGGGATTAAAGCTGGGATAGAAGTCCCCTAGATATTTATTTCACACAACTATATTGTGATATCGAAAAAAATACATATTTCTTATTTCTATTCAGAAGCTAGACTTACTCTTTCATGTACATTCTCAAGTACAAATATTTCTGTAGTTTCCTTTTTTTTTATTTTTCCATTAGAGTTGCCCAACTCTAAGAAAAAATTATTAAATGCTCCTGTGTGTAGTTTCATATGCATGAATTTTAAAATTTCAGTTCCTTATTTTCATATGTAATTAGGGTCTATGTAATTTGACACAGGTGCATCTGAAAATGAGATTGTTTCATTTTCTGATTACTTCGAATATAATATAGTTCTTTTTTATTTATTTCTATCCACATTGTGATTCCCCCTTACATGAAAGGAAGAATTGAATTTTTTTCTTAAATTATCTTACACATGTAAAATATTTTCCCATTATCGTTTTTTTTGTTCAGGAGGTAAATTACTGAGTTTTGTTTTACTCTCTAATTTATCATTTTCTTCCATTTTGCTAGATTATATAATTCTTTAACAATTAATTTAGGTTTCTTATCTCTGTTTACATATTTGTTTTGATTTTTATTCCATTACTCCCTTGAGTAAGCTCTCTGTCTTTCTACCACCACCAAAGACCCCTTGAATTAAATTCCTTTTTGCTAACCTTTTCCAAAAATATTTATTTAATGTTTCCTTATCTTTATTACTCTCCCACTCTAGCCTGTTCTGAAATTCATGAGCTTTATATTCACATAAACATTTTTTATTCTCTTTATCTCCTTCATCAAAGGAAGGGGTTCTGAAACTCAATAAATGAGTTTCCTACTCTTTCCCATTTTTCTGCCAGTTCACTTGTTGATATCACTCCATGTATCCTTCCTGTTACTTTTATTTTTGTTTTGTTTTTGTTGTTCAGGTAGGAGTAGGAAATTCTTCTTTCCTGATTTCTAAAAACATACTCATCAAGTCTTCAATGTGGATTACTTTTAGTTATTATGCATCCTGATTCACAGGACCCAATAATATAATTACCCCACTCTTCTGGGATAATATAGCCTGAATATATAATTCACTTATTGAAAGTGGTTTCCTAATATGACTTCCATTCAAACAAAATAATCAGAAGATCTCATTTGTCTCTTGTTAACTCCTTTTATGGGAAAATTCTTCAACATTCCACCCTTCTGGGACATAACAAGCTTCTTGTTCTTTCCTACCTTAGTCCATCCTCTCCATTGCTCTCACCCTATTTACCTTTAATACTTCTTGTTTGTCAAGAAATTAAAAAGAAACACAATCACAGTTTTTCAGTTTATATATGGGTCCAATGGGAATGCATTACTAGTTCCACTCTGGAGATTGTCTCATCTTTTCACTTGAAAAAAAAACTATATATATATATATATACACTCATAGGAGAAAGTAGGAATGTAGTTTAATCCATGGAATATAGTCCAGGTAGATGACCTTTATAATTCTGCCAGAAAAGGACTGCTTAGATTTAGTTTATTATTCCCATCACAGGGGTTGCTGATTCATTATTTCAGTTTTATGAACATAGGATGTTCAGATTGATGTGGGGTACTGAATAAGGGCCACCTAAATCAAAGCTGGAAATGGTGATGTCTTTTCAGATAAGTTTGTGGTATTTACAGTGAAGAGGAGCTTTTGGTAGTTCAACCATTATTTCCAAAAATTTAACCTTATATGGAAGTATGTCTTCTATTGTTTATGCAATTTTAATTAATATAGATTTTATATATGCTTCTAGTTTGAAGTTTGGGGGCATAAAGAATATATGTTAGAAATAAATATTTTTTCTTTCTAGCTGATCACTTGATTTTCAGTTCATTTACCCTTAAATGAAATTGTTTTATTTTTAAATACATTTAAGATCATAGTAATAATAGTTTAATGACTACATTCTTAAATCATCTCCATTTTTCCATATATTTCAATTTTTCATTTATTTATTTCAAATTTTTCATTTATTTATGCACAATAACATTTAACACTTGATTTTAGTTATCAGTGCAACTCAATATGTTATTTATTTTTTGTTTATATGTATGTTGTGTATGTATATGCTTGTATATTCTTAGAAAAATGGAGAAATTACCTCTTTTCATCTCTTTTCATTTCCCTTATTCAGTAATGGGAAAATAACCTTTAGTAGAATATATTCTTAGTGTTGCTATAATTCTTCTCTGGAAGTACTTGATTCTCATTTCCATTGCAAGCATATCCCTAAAGTCATTAATTGGTTCTGCTAAAGGACAGCTTCAGGTGAAACAGTATTTCTGGGGTCAGTTAGTTCCATAGCAACAATTTGTACATGGAAAGCAATTTGACGGCAGGCAAAATTCTTATTATAAAAATTTTAAATGTATCTTTTTAGAACATGGACAGTTTAATGGAGCCGGAATAGGCTGGGCTACATGTATATATAATAACATATCCAAGGCAGGGAGCTCTGGAACACAAAGTTGTTCAGAAGTATCCCTGAATTCTGAAGCTGATAAATGGAGTGATAAAAACCAAAGCGAAAAAGAGAAGTAATAGCTTTAAAAGAAGAGACACTTCTGTGATATCCAGGAAGGAGGTTAGGAAGAGCAAATTACTATCTTTACCCCAAACTCTTCTAATTTCCAATGATATTATAGTCAAAGATGGCAATGTCCGATGACTAGTGATATGAATTTTTAAAATATTTACTTTTGGTAAAAATATAAATGATCTCATCAGAGGAAGAGAAAGTATTTAACAATTGGAATTCTACTGGGACCTGGAAAAAGGATAGCTGACTAAAACAGTAGCGTAGAAATTCAGGATCCAAATAGCCTTAGTAACAGTCTTGTCAACAGTAAGAACTGTAATTTATTTCAAGAGATCTTCGAGTCCTATGCCCTCAGTTAACAAAGAAGTAACTGAAATCACATTTTCAGTCAGTGACAAAGGCTGGGATTTAAAATTGGGCTTTAGATTCCTGTATACTACTAGGACCTGTAGGAATAGAGCAAACAAATTTTAGAGTTGCAGAAATTAGGCGTTTAATTTTTTTTAAAAGACTTCAAGAGGTTTTTTTTTCTTTGTCCTGGAAGTAACTAGGTGAAACAATTAATATGAAGTTTCTTTGTGAATGGAGATACTTATGAATAAATTTCTCTGAATATTCTAAGGATGAGGAATGGGACAAAAAGAGCCAGAAGAAGGCCATTGGTGACAGTTACTGACAGTTGGGACCAGAGAGGATTCTGGGAGACTCTGGAGGAGGAAGAAGGAGAAGGACTTCCATCTGAGGACTAAGAGAGGGAGGAGGAGAACATCTCAGCTCAAATCCAGTCCTGAGGGCTTCCTGAGGATCTTTCTTTGGACATCGAAACCCTGATTCCCTGGTCAAAGGCATCCCATTACATCTCACCCAGCAAAACTTCAATCATTGAGTTAGGTAAGTTCTGGGACGCCATTTTGGGAGTGAATCTCTTAGGCTCCTTCCCCCATTACCCAACCTTGCTGAGAGACCCTTTCTGGTTTGACTTGCAATTATAGAAAAGGATGGAAATAGGAAATAGAAATATAAACTGAAGAAGAAGAGGAGAGGGGAGATGCTTAGGAGTGGGATCCCCAAAGGTTCCCACCTGAGTGACAGACTCCATAGAAATTGAGAAAAGGGCACCTCCAAATCCCTCTGCCCTTCAACCCTTTCCCCAATCCCTATATTGATATTAATAAAAGTCATACATTAGTCAGAGAGCATTCCAGCGTGCCTGAGAGACAACAAGGGGGAGGGAAACCACAGTTTGGTCTGGCTGCCTCCATCTTGGAGCCAGACTACCCTCTGTGAAGTTAGCTGATCTCGGGGGAGGCTTGCATGAACCCCACCCTCATTCAAAATTGGATTGGGGTGCCCAATACCTCATCTTATAGAGAAGCCTCGTCCCTATGGGGCTGCACAATCATCCAGGTCACCCAGTTTTGGGGTGACACCCCCTTGAATTCTCGGCAGTGCATATTTGACCCTGAGGGGAGAGCTGGAAGAGAATCTTCCATATAGACCTTCTCTCTTTCCGCCTTCTATCATTAACATTCATTGACTGGCTCTGTTTATTATTATAGTATTTAATATTTCTGTGTTATTTAACAACAACTGAAGAAAGCTGTTTTCATTCACCATGGTGCTGAATTGGTCTGGTCACCAGGACTTTCTCATAAGAGAACAGATCATAGCATGATTTATTTATAATTTTATAATTATGTTATTAAAAATGTGGTCTTGACAGCTTGATGTGAAAGAGATGTCCATTACTTTTAACAAGTCAGAATCTTTTATCTCATTCTTCTGTTTTCTCTTTAATTTGCATTTATAATACCATCAATTACTTTTCAATATGATCTGAATTATCAGAGATATAAACATTATAGTACAAGAATTATAAGAAAATTGCTGATTTTCATCTTATATTTGAAAAACATATCTCAATAGGAAATGCTGTTTTTTAATCACCACCAGCAGATTCAATATTTGAAGTAGGAATTCTGCCACCTACTAGGAGGATAGAGGCTCCAAGTTTTGACCAGGCCACTTTGCAATGGAAGAAGAATGATAACTATAGTTATGAGCAACTCAGAATTTAAAGTATTAATTATAACTGAAATTTGGGATATGCTTGTTAACATATTCAAAGATCTTTATATACATTATATCTAATTTATTGCTTATAACAACTTCCTGGTAGGTACAAAAGGTATTATGCTCTACAGAAAAATGAACTAAATATGAAAGACTGAATGGCTTTTCCTTGGTGATCTTGTTCATGTCTCAGAATCTAGGTCTTCCCGACTACAAGCCTAGAATTCTATGTCCTACACCAAGATGTTTCTCTTTGTGCTCTACTTGATGGAGACAAGAGCTTAAGCAGAGAATACTGATTCAAGGTATTAAATTCATTTAGGAGGAAGGGAAGTGACCCAGTGAAAAATAGAAGACATAAACAAAGATCTATCTGGACAGGTAGAATAAACTAGAAAGAAGGAGAGATATTTACAGAGTGATGGTGACAGAGAGGAGGAATTGAAAGTAGTAATGAGAAACAAAGAAGAGAAAACACCTTCTCCTAGTTCTCAATATCAAGGGACAGAAGAGAGGAAGCAAAAACAAGAAATATAATGTCTTCAGGAGAAACTGTTCCAGAGATAAATATAAAATGGAAGTAATTCAAAAGAAAAGTATCTTGGATCATAAATTGAAAATTTGAGGTGACTTAGAGATTATCTAGTTCAAAATTATTTTTCAGAGAAGGTAACTGAGGTTCAAAGAAGTGAATACCTGCCCAAGGTCCCATAGATAGTGTTGTGAGAAAGATTAGATTAGATTAGTTATTGATTAAGTATTAAGGATGTATCTAACAGGAAAGAGCTGGAGCTAGGAATTCCAGGATAGAATGAAGGAGGAGGAAGTGTGTGTGCCCTGAGAGTGGACTCCATTAGTGGTGGGCAAAGACTGTTGCCAGCCTGGGAGATCTCAGAGCAAAGGACACCCTGCTTCCTGATTTACACCCGGGATCCTGTGTGGTGGCATCTAGAAAAGAGACAAGATCAACAGTGCTGTGCCAAGGGAAGAGAAGTTTGAGATCTGGTGGACAGCGTTTCAAGCAAACCCTCCCTACTTGGTACCTGAGACCACCTTGGCTCTTGGCATCCAGAGATCATCAGTGGATTGCAGTGAGAATCCTAAAGCCACAAAGCCCCCAGCAGAGCTGCTCAAGCCTGGCAGGTTCCAGGTCTGAGGCAGTCACCCAGAGATTCCACTGCTCCTTGGGCCCTGTCAGTTTAGATTACTAAGTTAGTGTAGAAATAAGTCTTTCCTTTCCCTGTGGGTTATGTCATTAGATTTAAGGTTTTAGAGTAGATATCCCTATCCCACCTTTTAGTTGTTCATAATTAAACCCAGTTATATCCTGTTACCTCGTCTGTTGAATTCAAAGCCTCTGGCCAGAGTGACAGTTGGCTAACTGACCTTTGTCATTTAGGAGCAGCTTGGCTGTTCAGGTCTTCATGTCCAGGTCTAGTCTCCCATAAATCCCAGTGTGTGTACCCACAAACCACTTAGTTTATTTATAAAATCCCTGGTGACCCCATTACCTTACTTATATTTTCTACAGTAGTAAGTACCTTTAAATTCATTGAACTTCAGAAGAGCATACCAGAGGATTCAGTAAAAAAAGGAAGACAGGACAGAGTAAGAATTAGATGACACTAGGATTGATTTTACTTTTGAGGTAGGAGAGAAGGATATCTGCTTCCAGGGAATCCAGCCTGTATCCTTCATTGCCAATCCACTTATCTCAACCTCTAATTTGTTGTTTTATTATTCCATGAGAGAAATGATCATACTGTCATTAGAATTGGCATAATACTGTGTTGATATCTCTCTATGATGTTATTTTAAATATTATTTTGATTTAAGTACCTTCCCTTTGAAATTACAAGATTCTTAGAGATGGAATATGTCTTCTTTATCATTATTTCCACTTAAGTCTAGCATATATATGCCTTGTATATAGAGGTGACTGTTAAGTGAATAAATAAATTATCATCATTTATT
Organism: Gracilinanus agilis; assembly: GCF_016433145.1. Classification (NCBI taxonomy): domain Eukaryota; kingdom Metazoa; phylum Chordata; class Mammalia; order Didelphimorphia; family Didelphidae; genus Gracilinanus; species Gracilinanus agilis. Next base: position 197 of record NW_025398410.1, on the reverse strand, counting down.
TTATTTTTCCTATCAAAGAGAGTAATTAGGTGATTTGAGATGTCCAGAAGTGATGTAAAGAAATAACTTACACATTCATCCAGGCAGTAAAGCCAAAACTCAATTATTTTGAATTGTAATCTCTTTTATTAAAGGTCCCTGTGAAAAGTTTATTTTAATAAATTTACTTATTAATTAATAAATGAATATTATTATAT
>NW_025398409.1:0-2678 GCF_016433145.1 Gracilinanus agilis | reverse complement strand
CATATATATATATATATATTTCTAAAACTGAAAGCTACATCAACCACTAGGCTCTAATAATAAAGTTAATGCAACAACTAGTAGTTAACATTCCTCTGCACTCTAAAAATAAAACTTAAAAAATAATTAATCTCATATGAACTATGGAAATATTTTAATCTTACACAATTTCATTTTCTAAAGTTATTTAGAATTATATGTATTCGTTATTTTTGTTACTCTGGTCACTTTTCAGTCATTGCTTCCTGCTCAATTTGTCACTTAATATTATTAGCTATTAGCACTGACTAATTTTAACTGCTTTTACCCCCCCACCCCACCAAAAAAAATCTGTTGTTTGTACTCCTGCATTTTTAGAGATTTTTTTAGCTGCTAACATAGATCAAAAGTCTTAGGGATATTTTTCCTATTGAGCCAGATGGTGTAGCATCTATGCTCAGTTGGAGGACCACTGCATGAAAAAGCAGCTGAGTGAATAACAGAACAACATACAAAGGGTGGGCAGCCACGTCTTTAATAAAATGACACATCAAAAACAAAGTCAACCGCAGAGATTCAAAGCTGACAAAGTACAACAAACATAGGTCCAATGATGCAATATTAGTTTTTATAAATGACAAATGATTTTTAAAAGAACATGGGGAGACTTCTGGGAGGCAAGATGGTGGCTTAGAAGCAAAAGACAAGTCCTCTGTGAAAAAGCTTCCACACCAATCAAAAACAAAACACTTTGAGGGAGACTAAAAAACAAATTCAATAACACGACAGAACTAGGGACCCTCCTGCTCAATTGAACTTAAAAGATACTGGGAGAAGGTTGAATTTTCAGGTTTAAGGAAAAGAAAGAAGGAAGGTCCCCAGAACCTTCCCCCACTGACTGTATTGAGACTACAGAGGTTGTTGATGGTTGCTGGGTTCTCAGGGTGAGAGCTCCAGCACAGAGGTAGTACCTTGCTGCTGCTGCATGGGGGAACTCTGGCCATGGCTGGCAGGGAATCAGCTGGAGGAGAGGGGAAGAGAGGAGAACAGCTTGGTCTTACGTGCTTCAACCACCGCACCTCCATCTTGGGCTTCTGCCTCTGGAGGCTTTAGCCTCAGGGCACATACAGCTCCATCAGAACAGCATAGCCAGGCTTAATCTGATCTAGCAATAGTGCAGATAAGAAGCCTTCAGAGGATAGGGAAGCCCAATCTCCAACACACTATCCCCATCTACTGTACTCAGAACCACAGTAAGAATCAGGCTTACTGGAATCCCAGGGTAAAGCCTGTAAATGCAGCACAGTACCTTTGTGGCAGGGCCAGAGGCTTGGGACTTTGGCTAGGAACCTGCAGAAAAACAACTCTCAAGGGGGAAGAGAGGAGGATGAATTTAACTGTCCTTCAGCCTCCATTCCTTCACTTTTGCCTTGAGCTTCTGCAGACAGCTGGGAAAGATCTGGCCTTAGGGCTCATCAATACAACAGGCAAGCTGCATCAGCCTGATCCAGTTAGTTAGGAGAGCAGAGAAGAAGTTGCTTTCATGACAGAATAGCCCAAACCCACAGATCTAGCAAGTAAACAGAAGAGCAAGAATACAGTCAAAAGGTGGGAAAATATGAGTAAACAACAGAAAAAGAAAAAAGAAATTATAATCAACAGCTTCTATCCAGGTAATGAACAAAGAACAAATGGAACAGAGGAGGACCAAGGAAAATCAAGCAAGAACTCAGGAAGTCAAGAGAATTGGACCCAGGCTTTGGAAGAACTCAAAACACAATTCAAAAAATAATTAAGAGAAGCTGAAGAAAATTGGGAAAGGAACTTAAAAAGCAAAATAGGTCGTCTGGAAACAAAGGCTCATTAACTAAAACAAAAAGAAATAGTTCCTTGAAAGCTAGAATTGACTAGTTTGAAAATGAGGCAAAAAAACTTAAAGATGACCTACAAAGTAAAATAATCCAAAAGGAAAAGGATGATAAAAAATTCAGGGGTGAAATTCAGTCTTTAAAAGTTAGAATTGAACAACCAGAAACAAATGACTTCACAAGGCAGCATGAGTCTATAAAACAAAATCAAAAAATGAAAAAAAAATTGAGTAAAATATGAAATACCTCATTGATAAAACAACAGACCTTGAAATAGATCCAGAAGAGACAATTTAAGAATTATTGGAATACCAGAAAATCATGAGAAAAGAAAAAGCCTGGATATCATTCTACAGGAAATGATCCAAGAAAGCTTCCCTGATATTGTTGAACAAGAGCATAAAGTAGACATTGAAAGAATCCACAGAACACCTCCAGTATTAAATACCCAATTGACAATGCCCAGGAATGTTATAGCCAAGTCCAAGAACTTCCAGACCAAGGAAAAGGTATTACAAAGTGCAAATAAAGAAGCCATTTAGATATCATGGAGCCACAATTAGAATAACACAGGACCTGGCTGCATTCACACCGAAAGACCCAATGGCATGGAACATGATATTCCAGAAACAAAGGGAATTGGGTCAACAACCAAGAATCAACTACCCAGCAAAATTGACTATCTTCTTGCAGAGGAAAGTATGGTAATTTAATAAAACAGAAGACTTCTAAGCATTCCTAAAGAAAATACATGACTTAAACAGAAAATCTGATGCCCAAAAACAGAACCCAAGAGAATCACCAAAGGGTAATTAAGAAAGGAGAAAAAAA
>NW_025398408.1:0-2876 GCF_016433145.1 Gracilinanus agilis | reverse complement strand
CCCTCCCTCCCTTCCTTCCTTCCTGTATTGCTAATATGGAAATATGTCTTGCTTGTTTTCACATGTATAATTGTATCATATGGTTTACTTTCTTAGTGGATGAGGGAGTCGTGGGAGGGAAAGAATCCAGAACTCAAAATTTAAAAAGACAAGGATGTTGAAAATAAATTATGAATATTAATTTTTAAAAGCCCTACCTTCCATAAGAAGTCTTTCCTTCACCTGAATTGATGCTAGTGTTGATTATTTCCAGTTTAACCTGTATGTGTCTTGTTTGTACATAATTTTTGTATGTTGTTTCTCCTATTAGACTGGGAGCTCCCTGAGAGGAGCAATTATCCTTTGCTTTTTTCTGTACCCTCGGCTCTTATCACAGTATCTGGTGTATAAGAAATGTTTATTGATTGACTATTAGCAAATTTTCCTGAAATCAAGCCTAAATTGATCTCTTTAAAATGTTCCCTCATCACTTCCGATTCTGCCCTCTGGAGCCAACAGAAGAAGGCTAATCTTTCCTTTTCAAATACTTGAAGGAAGCTAGCATGTCCCCCTGATTCTTCTTTGCTTCTGATAATGGTCTGGGATCATGTGTTTGTCTTTATCCTCAGTCCTTTGCTTCATCCCAATAAAGTTCTTGGGCATAGTAGGTTTTCTATCTCTATTTCATTCTTTGGATCATGGGTCTAGACCTGGAAGATACATTGGAGACCATCTAGTCTTAACTCCATTTTATAAAAGTCTAAGGCTTAGTGAATTTAAATCATTGGCCAACATCATTCAAATCTGAGATTTTAAATTAGGTCCTCTGATTTGATTGGTTTACTAACATAAATACATCCTTTCTCCATTGTGGCAAGTTATAGCAAAAGGGAATCTATGTTCTATTTTTCTTTCTCCAGACCTCCAGATATAAACAGCATTCTGGTAAGCATTTATTTTAAATCTCTCTTTTCCTTTTCTGAGATACTCCCCATCAATTGCTGAAATAACAGTAAATACACTAAGATTAGCAAGTGCCAGTGATAACACTGTATAAAAGGGCAAAGTAAATATTTAAAACAAAGAAAATTAAACAATCTTTGAAGCTTTCTAAAGAAAAAAGATTTCAGGCTAATATAGGGCGAGAGGGAAGATATAGAATTAAGGCCTTGGGTGGGTGTATATTTGGGAGAGAGGTTAAAGAAACTCAGCATCTGGTTTGACATTTTGTACCTAATCACTTCATTCCTAGGGTCCTGCTCCCATCCCTTACAATGGCTACCTGTACTTGTTCTTTGGCTACCCCATATTTATGTTGCTTCTAAGCTTTGTAAAGCTTTTCCATTCTCCAACTCCATATATCCTCTTTAGGAATTGGGTTTCTCTTTGAGTTTGGATAATTAACGGGCTCACTTAAATTCGCCTCCTCTCATACTGGTCCACCATATTTTAAGGATCACCCACCCAATCATTTCTTAGTCAACTATGATGGTCTCTAATTAATTAAAAGAACATTTCCCATATCTTATAATGGGAATATCATATTTTGATTTCGTTTAACGCCTCCTTTTTGATTCCTTACTTTCTAGGTTTAAGTCCTGGGCTTTCAGAGACATTTACATATATTTTAGTTTACATATATTTTTATTTCAGAGACCTTTACATATATTTTATTTTCAATTAATTAACATTTAAGATTTTTTTGATTTCCAAATTTCCTCCCTCCCTTTAGCCCCTTCATTGAGAAGGCAAGCAATATGACACCCATTATACATGTAAAGACATGAAAAACATATTTCTCTACTATCCATGTCATCAAAAAAGCAAGAAAAACAAAGAAAATGAGAAAATTATACTTCAATTTGAACTCAGAGTCTATCAGTTCTATCTTTGGAGGTGGACAATATTTTTCATTGAGTCCTTTGGAATTGCTTTGCTTCAATGTCTTGATCAGAGTCCTTCACTGTTGATCATCATTACAACATTGCTGCTACTGTGCACAGTGATTTCCTGGTTCTGCTCACTTCACTTTGCTTCCTTCATCATCTCTTATAGCACAATAGTGTTCCAACACAATTACATACAACAATTTATTAGCCATTGATGGGCATCCCCTCAATATTCTTTGCTACCACAAAAAAGAGCTGTTATAAATATTTTTGTACATATAGGTTCTTTTCCTTTGATTTTTTTTGTGGGATACAGACCTAACAGTGGTATTTCTGAGTCCTTTGTATATATTTTAAGTGTAGCATTCCTCTCACTATATAGTCTCCTCTGCCCAAGTATGGAGCCATAAGGCTTTGGCAACTTCAATAAATCTAAATTCTCTTCTCAAATGCCATCTTGTTCACACAGTCTCATATGACCATCCTTCATAATATGTGAAAGAATGAGGAGATTATATTGGCAAATAGAAGCTAAATATACTAGCATTGAATAGAGGAGGATAGTAATTTTTAGGATTCCACACAGCAGACTAACTATTTCCTTCCATCTCCAGTATTCTAGACTGTCCAAGAAATATGGCATGGAGCTCTATATGAAGAAAGAATATCTCCAGTACACAGGCTCAGTGAAGGATCGAGGAGTGCTCTGTCTCTTGGCCTCTCTCCATCAGGTGGGAATTGATGAAAAAAGAGTTTGTCAGTAAACATACTGAGAATGCTACTTAGCATGATTGGAAGGATAAAAAGGTGAATGGTGGGTGATTGGTTGAATAGGTATAAATGGCAAAGTCTGTACAATCGTCTAGGTGTGAGGAGATGAAGGGTTGTACCAGGGATAGAGCATGGCATTGCTTGTTGAACATATCAGGTATTCTGAATGCTGGCAGAAGCTCTTCGATATCAAAGAGGTTACAGATGAGAAAAGAGGCCCTAAGAATTCGACCTTAT
>NW_025398407.1:28291-40602 GCF_016433145.1 Gracilinanus agilis | reverse complement strand
GAGGTGGGAGTGACATCATTAGCACGCCTGGGTTGAGTAGATTTTTTTACTATTAATGGGATAGAGCTAATTTCTATTTACACAGTACTTTGGAATATTGTGGTTTTCACCCTGTGCTATGTATTTTTGCATAGTCTGCAGGTCAGGAGCATGCTGATTAGATGTTGCACAATTGTGATCACAACATTTGTTTTCTCTTTTGTGAGTGTTGTATCTAGAATTTGTATATGTATTATTTAATTGCTTCTTATGCTGTTGTTGCTGTTAAGTTGGGCTTTGAGGTGACAATTGTTCACTATATACCCAAATTTCCCACAAAGAAAACACCTTATATTATTATTAAACCAATTGCTAGTTTGTCTGGGTTGTTGGTACTGAGGTCTGGCTTTATATGTGTGTAGGGCTGCCAGGTTTTTATTTCCTCTATTTCTTTTTGTTTGATGGTAGATTTAGCCTCTTTTAATTGCTCCTTTAAATCTTTTATGATATCATCTTTTTCTCTAATGGATTCTTTGGATTTTTTGGTTTTCTGATTTCCCAAGTGAACATATGCAGCAGTTTTACATAGATCATCCAAACTTAATGATTCCCATCCTGGAAAATGCAAATTAAAGTATGTCCTGATTGGTAGGGAATTGCCCTACCAACAAACTATCTCCTTATGTGATGCAAGTTGGGTTCATTTAAGTCTTGGAACCCCAAAATTGTTTCCCTAGCTTTGACAAGCCTATCTAAATATGTTGAGGGGTGCTCATTTATCTCTTGCTTTAACTTTTCAAATTTTCCCCAGGAATCAGGACACTTAGCAAAGGATTTCATAACTTCTATAAAATCTTCCCTAACTCTTCTTAGGTTTTGATAACTGTTTAATTCTAGATCTTCATAATATTGTGGCCAAGATGTTAAGTTTGTGTTCCTATGGGTCTCGTCAATAAATTGTGCTTTTTCTGCTGGTGTAAATAATTCAGAAAGAAGAATTTCAATGTCCGAAAATGTGGGATCAAAAAGTCTTAATGCTCTCTTAAATTCTTTTATGGCCTTGAAGGGATTTAAATAAAAGGCAGGCATTAGTTGGTTTAAGATGTCTAGATCTGCAGTAGTGAATGGCTTATGTCTTTTTATATGGAAAAATCCAACATTTGGCTGCAAAATCATGTGATCAATAATTGGTAATATTGGTCCTGCTGGTGCTGTCGCCCCTTCCTCTATTTTCTTTGTTGTGACTGTATGTGACTCAGCTGCTTGCATTGCTATTTCTATTTTGTTCCCTGCAGTGATCCCTTTTTCCTTTTTCAATTAGCATTCTCTTCAAGTAACTTTGCTATCTCCTTTCTTAATGTCATTTTCAATACAGTGCTATCATCCTTCTATCCTAGCAATTTGTGCACTTATAAACTTATAAACTGCTGAGACTTCAAGGGGTGTCACCCCGAAACTAGGTAACCTGGATGTTTGTGCTGCCCCACAGAAGTTGGGGACAAGGCTTCTCTATAAGATGAGATATTGGGTACCCCAATCTGATTATGAATGAGGGTGGGGTTCATGCAAGCCTCCCCCCAGTTCAGTCAACTTCACAGTAGGTAGTCTGGCTCCAAGATGGAGGCAGCCAGTCCAAGCTTTGATTCCCCTCCCCCTCGTTGTCTCTCAGGCACTCTGGAATGCTATCTGACTAATGAATGGCTTTTATTAATCACAATTCAGGGATTGGGGAAAGGGGTGAAAGGCAGAGGAATTTGGGGTGCCCTCTTTTCTATTTCTATGGGGACCATTACTCAGGTGAGAACCTTTGGGGTTCCCACTCCTAAGCATCTCCCTCCCCTTCTCCTTCTGTTTCTGTTTCTATCCTGTTCTTTATAAGTTAGACTGGAAAAGGTCTCTCAGCAAGGTTGGGTAATGGGGGATGGAGCCTAAGAGATTGCTCCCAAAATGGAGTCCCAAAACTTAGCTAACTCGTTGGTTGAAGTCTTGCTGGGTGGGAAGCGATGGGATGCTTTTGACCAGGAAGTCAGGGTATAATGTCCGAAGAAAAATCCTCAGGAAGCCCTCAGGACTGGATTTGAGCTTAGATGCTCTCCTCCTCCTCTCTCCTTCTTCCCCTCAAACACTGCTGCTGGCAGCCCTTCTCATCCTTTCTCCTCTGCAGTTACCCAGAATTCTCTCTGGTCCCAACTGTCAGTAACTGTCACCAAAGGCCTTCTTCTGGCTCTTTTTGTCCCATCCCCCATCCTTACAGTATGATTCCTCTATTTCTATGGGGTCCGTCACTTGGGTGTTGTGTAAATGGAATTGGCTCAAGCCCATTCATAGTTAAAACTCTAGCCACCAGAGATAATGTCATCCACACCTCCCTTAGTGGGGAGGGGAGATGAGTCACCCACACATGACAATAAGTAACAAATCAAGAACAAGGGACTGCCCTTTGGACAGTCCAAAACAGTGTAGAGGCTGCCATTTGTCCATTTGAATTAGAGGTGGACCCCCAGGAAGTGACGAAAGATGCTATCTCTTCAAGTATGTTGGTAACTTCCTGTGGAGGGAGTTCGGGCTTTGAACTTGGTGCTGAAGGATCTTGGCTGAGACCTCAGGCAGCTTCCCTTCTGAATTGTCATGTGGGTAAGTTAGGCTGACTTTCTTGGGCCTGCTTTGGTGTTTCCAGACTCTCTCTCTATTTCCCTACCTTCTACCTTCCTAATTGTAAATAAACTACTATAAAACCGATCCTGACTTAGGTCTATTTTAATTATGGAATCAATCTGAATTATTGATTACTGGCAACAACACTTTAAAATATATATCTATATATTATCTAAATTTTCGCTATTACAGTGGGAAACATAGGGGTTCCCACTCCTAAGTATCTCCCCTAACCCCTTCTTCAGTTTCTATTTCTATTTCCTATTTCTATCTTTTTCTATAATTGAAAGACAAACTGGAAAGGTCTCAGCAAGGTTGGGTAATGGCAGAAGGAGCCCAAGAGATTGCTCCCAAAATGGAGTCCCAAAACTTACTTTACTCGATAATTGAAGTCTTGTTGGATGAGATTCAATGGGATGCCTTTGACCAAGGAATCAGGGTTTCAATGTCCAAAGAAAGATCCTCAGGAAGCCCTCAGGACTGGATTCTAGCTGAGATGTTTTCATCCTCCCTCTCTCAGTCCTCCACCAGAAGTTCCTTCCCCTTCTTCCTCCTAGCAAGAATTACCCAGAATTCTCTCTGGTCCCAACTGTCAGTAGCTGTCACCAACAGCCTTCTTCTGGCTCTTTTTGTCCCATCTCTCATCCTTACATTATGAACTAAATCAGGATTAAAAATGAAACTGGTAAATTAAAAGAATGAATTTTATTTGTTAAATATTTATATTTTGTGGTCCATTTACTAACATTAATCAAGAGAATCCATCTAGGACATGAGATTATCATTTATCTTATTGGAAATCTCTAAAGAGCCAATAAGTTTTAGTAGCATATTTCATATAGTAATACTTTGAAAATTAATATATGCTTTACATTCAAATCGGCAAAGCCTTTAATCAGGATGTAATTACCTTCCCTGTCTTTTTTATTCATAACTATTTTTACTTTGGCTTTTTCAGAAATCATAATTGCCACTCCTGCCTTCTTTTTCTCATTTGATGCCAAAAAGCATTTTGCTCAAGCCCTTTACTTTAAATCTGTGTATGTCCACCCTCCTCACATGTGTTTCTTGTAGACAACATATGGTAGGATTTTGGTTTCTAATCCACACTGCTATTTGCTTCTCTTTTATGGGTGAATTCATCCCATTCACATTCAGAGTTATAATTATCATTTGTGTATTCCCCAACATTTTTCTCTCTTAGTTCTACCCCTTCTTCTTAGGCTATTTCCTTTTAAACCAGTAATTTGTTTTAAACCAGTAACCCTTATCCCCTCCCTTGAATTACTTCCATTTCTACTCCCTCCCTTATTATTCCCCTCTATTTATTTTTAAGGCCTAATTAATTCCATTCCCCTTCTTCTCCCCTCCCTTTTATGACCTCCCAACTCCCCTGCTACCATTGGTTTATCACTTCTGACTTTTTCAGTAGGGTTAGATAGAGTTTTATATCCCAATAGAGAATATAGCTACTCTTCCCTCTCACAGTTAATTACACTGAGAGTAACGTTTAAATATTGCCTCTTAATGCTCTCTTCCTCTCCTTCTTATAATAGTATTCATTCCTTCCTCTTCCCATGTCCTCTTTGTGTGTAATAGAATATCCTATTTTTCTTATTCATTCAAGTTTCTCTTGGTGTCCTCTACTATTCACCTCCCTCTTTCCCACCCCCATATCATCTTAGACCATTTAGTATTCCAACTTCTCCCTATGAATAATTCTTCTAATTACTATAATAGTGAATACTATAACAGTGACTAGAGCTTACAGAGAATTCTACATAACATTTCTCCACAAAGGAATACCAAAAATTAGATCATATTGAAGCCCTTAAAGAGGCAAATTTTAAAAAAAATACGAGTTTTCTTTCTTTCCCCTCAGTTTCTTATTTACCTTTTCATGTTTCTCTTGATTTTTGTGGCTGGGCATCGAACTTTCCATTTAGTCCTGGTCTTTTCTGTGCAAATACTTGGAAATCTTCTATCTTGTTGAAAGCCCAAACTTTCCCCTGGAAGTATATGTTTAGTTTTGATGGGTAGGTGATCCTTGGTTGCAGACCCAGTTCTACTTCCTTTCTGAATATCATATTCCAAGCCTTGTGGTATTTTAATGTGGAGGCTGCCAGATCCTGTGTGATCCTGATTGGTGCTCCTTGATATCTGAATTGTCTCTTTCTGGCTTCTTGTAAATTCTTTTCTTTTTACTTGGAAGCTCTTAAATTTTTCTATTATAGTCCTGGGGGTTGTCTTTTCAGGGCCTAGTGTGGAGGGTGATCTATGGATCCTTTCAGTGTCTATTTTGCCCTTTTGTTGTAGAACTTCAGGGCAGTTTTGCTGAATAATTTCTTTTAGTATGGAGTCCAAATTTGTATCAATTTATGCTTTTTCAGGAAGACCAATGATTCTCATATTGTCTCTTCTAGACCTGTTTTCTTGATCTGTCACTTTCTCATTGAGATATTTCATGTTTCCTAATATTTTATCATTCTTTTGACTTTGTTTTATTTGTTCTTGCAGTCTTGAGAGATCATTAGCTTCTAATTACTCAATTCTAGCCTTTAGGGACAGGTTTTTCTTTTCAATCTTGTCATTTCTGGTGTTCAATTTGCTTATCAGTTCATTTGATTTCTGAGCCTACCTTTCCAATTGAAAAATTCTGCCTTTAAAACTGTTATTTTCTTGCCAGATTTTGGTTTCCAATTTCCTTACCATTTCCTTTGATTTGGGGGCATCTTTCTCCATTTGGGAGTTTCTCTCTTCTAACCTGTTAATTTCCTTTTGAGCTATTTCCCACTTCTCTTGTCAAATTTCTTCCATCTTTCTCATCATCTCAGATTTGAACTCTTCAATAGCTTGTGGCCAGATTTCATTATTTTGGGAAGGTTTGGATATGATTACTTGTTTGTTCTCCTCTGCTGTTTGCTCTTTTCTCTGGATTTTATCTGATTAAAGGCAGTATAGACAATGAGGAAATAACATTGCTCAATATGTATGCACCAAATGGCATAGCAACCCTTCATGAAGGAGAAACTGGCAGATCTCAAGAAGGAAATAGATAGTAAAACCATACTAGTGGGAGATCTAAATATCCCTCTTTTAGATCTAAATAAATCAAACCAAAAAATAAATAAGAAAGAGGTAAGAGAGATGAATGAAGTCCTAGAAAAATTAGATTTAATAGATATGTGGAGAAAAATAAATAGGAAAAAAAGGAATACCCCTTCTTTTCAGCTGTACATGGTACATTCACAAAGATTGACCATGTAATAGGGCATAGAAACATTGCAAACAAATGCAAAAGAGCAGAAATAATAAATGTAACCTTCTCAGATCATAATGCAATAAAAATAATAATTAGTAAGGGCACCTGGACAGGCAAATCAAAAACTAATTAGAAATTAAATAATATGATTCTCCAAAACCAGCTAGTCAAAGAAGAAATCATAGAAATAATCAAAAATTTCATTGAAGAGAATGACAAAGATGAAACATCCTACCAAACTCTGTGGGATGCAGCCAAGGCAGTACTCAGGGGAAATTTATATTCTTGAGTGCATATATTAATTAACAAGTTAGGGAGGGCAGAGATTAATAAATTGGGCATACAACTTAAAAAATTAGAAAACGAGCAAATTAAAAATCCCCAGATGAAAACTAAATTAGAAAGAGGTAGAAAGAGAAAGACCATTTAAAATCACCCTAGGCAATATAAAATACTTAGGAATCTTTCTACGAAAACAAACACAGGAATTATATGAAAACAAATACAAAACACTTTCCAAAAAATTAAAACTAGATCTAAACAATTGGAAAAATATTGATTGCTCATGGGTAGGATGAGCTAACATAATAAAAACGACCATTCTACCCAAATTAATTTACCTATTTAGCGCCATACCTATCAAACTAACAAAAACCTTTTTTACTAAATTGGGAAAAACTATAACAAAGTTCATCTGGAATAACAAAAGATCAAGAATATCAAGGGAAATAATGAAAAAAATGTGAAGGAGGGGGACCTAACAGTACCAGATATTAAACTGTACTAAAAAGAAGCGGTCATCAAAACGGCATGGTACTGACTAAGAGACAGAAGGGAGGATCAGTGGAATAGATTTGGTGTAAGTGACATCAGCAAGAGAGTGTATGATGTACCCAAAGAGCACAACGTTTGGGACAAAAATCCACTATATGACAAAAACTGCTGGGAAATTTGGAAAACAGTATGGGAGAGAATAGGTTGAGATCAACATCTCACACCCAACAGCAAGATAAATTCAGAATGGGTGAATGACTTGAATATAAAGAGGGAAACTATAAATAAGTTTAGTGAACATAGAATAGTTTACTTGTCAGATCTCTGGGAAAGGAAAGATTTTAAAACCAAGAGAGAGTTAGAGAAAATTACAAAATGTAAAATAAATGATTTTGATTATATCAAACTAAAAAGCTTTTGTACAAATGAAAACAATGTAGCCAAAATCAGAAGGGAAACAACAAATTGGGAAAAAATCTTTATAACAAAAAACTCTGACGGGGTCAAATTACTCAAATATACAAGGAGTTAAATCAATTGTATAAAAAATCAAGCCATTCCCCAATTGATAAATGGGCAAGAGACATGAATAGGCAATTTTCAGGTAAAGAAATCAAAAGTATCAATAAGCACATGAGAAAGTGTTCTAAATCTCTAATAATTAGAGAAATGAAAATCAAAACAACTCTGAGGTATCACCTCACACCTAGCAGAGTGGCTAAAATGAAAGAAGGGGAGAGTAATGAATGCTGGAGGGGATGTGGCAAAACTGGGACATTAATGCATTGCTAGTGGAGCTGTGAACTGATCCAACCATTCTGGCTGGCAATTTGGAACTATGCTCAAAGGGCTATAAAAGAATGCCTCCCCTTTGATCCAGCCATACCATTGTTGGGTTTGTACCCCAAAGAGATCATTAATAAACAGACTTGTACAAAAATATTTATAGCTGCACTTTTTGTGGTGGCAAAAATCTGGAAAATGAGGGGATGCCCTTCAATTGGGGAATGGCTGAACAAATTATGGTATATGCTGGTAATGGAATACTATTGTGCTCAAAGGAATAATAAACTGGAGGTATTCCAGGTGAACTGGAAAGACCTCCAGGAATTGATGCAGAGCAAAAGGAGCAGAGCCAGAAGAACATTGTACACAGAGACTGATATGCTATGGTAAAATAAAATGTAATGGACTTCTGTACTTGCAGCAATGCAATGACCCAGGACAATTCTGAGGGATTTATAGAAAAGAATGCTACCCACATCCAGAGGAATAACTACAGGTGTGGAAAGAGAAGAAAAACAACTGCTTAAACACATCGGTTGAGGTGGACATGATTGGCAATGTAGACTCAAAACTACCACACCAGTGTAACTATCAACAATTTGGAAATAGGTCTTGATCAATGACACATGTTAAAACCAGTGGAAATATGCATCAGACATGGGGGGAGGGGGAGGGGAGTGAAGGGGAAAGTAAGTGCATGAATTATGTAACCATGTTAACTTTTCTAAAAAATAAATATTAATAAATGTTTAAAATAAAAAACAAATAGGCAAAGCCTTTTTTAATATGATGGAATACTATTGTGCTATATGAAATGAGGATAGGTGTGGTTTCAGACAAAAGAAAAAAATAGGATGCAACTGAGATGGTGGGTAGAGGCAAAGGAAAATGAAACCTCTCTGGGAATCCTCTCCAACAAAACTTAAAATAATGCTTGAAAACAAACAAAAAAAGAGAAAGAGTGAATCAATTATCCTGCAGAAAACAACTTATAAGGTAAGCAGAGAGGGTCTGATTCCCTGGAATAAGAGCCAAGGACAGACCACAAAAGGAAGGACTATGCAGCCCTCACTAAGTAGTACCAGCTCAAGACATCATCAACATTCCCATATCTACTGCTCCAGGTAATGAACCTGGGCCCAAGCCAACTTTAAGATCCCAGGACCCTGCCTAATCCAATAGTAGAGTATCCCATACCCACCCATTGAAGTTCTAAGTCCCAGATAAAGGCTATAATGAGTACCCAAGCCTCAGCACAGAGCAGTCCACAGTGTACCTTGCTGGTGTAGACCAAGAGTAAAGCACAGAGCCCTCGTCCATGTCCTTGGTGATGCCCCTAGTCCCATTGTAGGGCAGTCCATGGTGCACCTAACTGGTGCCAGCCTAGGGGGAGGCCTTGGGCCCCTGCTCAAGCCAACAGTGAGGCCCCAAGACACAGTTAAAGGCAATCTACAATGTGCCTAGATGGTTTAAGCCCAGAATGAGTCTCTGAGTCACTTCTCGAATTTCAGTCCCAGAATAAAGCAGCTCACCTTAAACCTTAGCTTGCCAATCCCTGAAGGAGACCAAATCAGCAGTGGGAGGTGGTTTTCAGAACTTCCAGCCCACAGGCCATTATAGCATCTTAGAAGAACTGAAACTTTGAGAAACCCAGAAATAGAGCTGAGAAAAAGATTGAAGAATAAGAGAGTGCCCCCTCTATCCTGAGAACAGAGCCCAGTTTTAAGACAAAAATTAGTCAACAAAAATGAAAGGAGGGGGCAGTTGCATGGCTCAGTGGAGTAAGAGCCAAGCTAGAGATGGGAGGTCCTAGGTTCAATAAAATCTGGCTTCAGACATTTCCTAGATGTGTGACCCTGGGCAAGTAACTTGACCCCCATTGCCTAGCCCCTACTCCTGTTCTGCCTTGGAGCCAATACACAGTATTGACTCTAAGATGGAAGGTAAGGGTTTAAAAAAATGAAAAGGAAAGGAAAGTGAGCAAACAAAAATAAATCTAATGGTGGATAATTATTATGGAGACAAAGAAGACCAAAGCATAGACTCAAAAGGGAACAGTGAGATCAAAGCAGCTACATGAAAAAAACTTAAAGAAAAAATAGAAATTGGTTCAGACTCTGGAAGATCTCAAAAAGAAATTTAAAAATCAAATAAGAGAAGCAGAGATAAAATGGGGAAAAGAATGAAAGAGATGCAAAAAAGAAAATAATACTTTAAAGACAATTGGCCAAATGGAAAAAAAGAGGTACAAAAATCCAATGGAAAAAAAAAGTTTATTATAAAGTCAAATTAGTGAAATGAAAAAGGAGGTTTAAGAGCTCATAGTAGAATATAATGCCTTACAAATCAGAACTGGGCAAGTAGAAGCTAATAACTTCAAGAGATGTCAGTAAATAATAAAAAAAATAAAAAGAATGAGAAAGTAGAAAAATATTAAATATCTCATTGGAAAAATAACTGGTCTGAAAAATGGATGCATGAGAGACAACTTAAAAATTATTGGATTACCTTAATGCCATGATAAAAAAACAAGGGAAAAAAAGCATAGAGGAAGGTTCCAGGTTAAGATGGCGGCAGAGTAAGAACCAGCTCTTAACCTCTCCTGACCAAAACACACAAAACTACTCAAGGGGACATAAAAACAAGTCCAGGCGAACAGAGGAACCCCACAACAGGGCACAGCGTGGAAGGTACGTGGAATCGGGACATTTCCATGCTATAAAGGGGTGAAACAGCTCTCACTAAATCACGGGCTGAGCAACCACCCCACCCCCAACCCCTCCACACACAACACCAAGACCGCCGAAGCCAGCTAAAAAAAAATAGAGCAGGTTTGGGGCACCCATCGAGTCATTGGCAGCTCCGGGACATGTTCCTGAGAGCAGCAAGATTTAGGACCCCAAAAAGATAACGAACGCACAAAAAATCTGAGTGTGGGAGCAGGCCGTAGAGAGCAGATGCAGGGCGCAGAGCACGGGCTCAGAGCGCAGGCATGGGTGGAGAGGTGGGTGGAGGCAGACACAGCCAGGAGCTAAAGCTCTGAAACCCTGAGGAGGTAACCAGTGCAGACGGATATACAACTGTGGAAGCAGCATCCTGAGACTTGTAAAGAAACCTCCAGCAGAGGATCAAGCAAGGGTGTCCACCAGGGGGCTTGACCTTGGAAAAAACAAGGACTCAGACCTCAGGAGCCAAAAGACCATGGACAGACCCTGAGCACGAGGATAAACCTGAGAAGCTGCTGGGCTAAAGATGGCTACCCAGTCTCAGGAGTTCAGAAGAGAAAGATTAACAACAAGAAAAAGAAGTATTTAACACTCGACAACTTTTACACAGAGAAAATCCAGACAACCGAGCAAACAGAGGAGGAGAACAAACAAGCATCCGGACCCTCCTCAAATAAGGAAAACTCTTCACAAGCTATGGAAGAGTTCAAAACTGAGATTTTGAGGAAAATGGAAGAGATCTGGCAAGAAAATAACTGTTTTAAAGGTAGAATCTTGCAAATGGAAAATAAGGATCAGAAACCAAATGAACTGATAAGCAAATTAAACACCAGAAATGACCAGATTGAAAAGGAATACCAGAAGATTATGGCTGAAAACCAGAAGATTATAGCCGAAAACCAGAAGATTACAGCCGAAAACCAAAAGATCATAGCCGAAAACCGAAAGATTATAGCCAAAAACCAAGCCTTAAAGGCTAGAATTGAGCAATTAGAAGCTAATGAACTCTCAAGAAAACAAGAACAAATAAAACAAAGTCAAAAGACTGAAAAAATAGAAGGAAACATAAAATATATCAATAAGAGAGTGACAGACCAAGAAAACCGGTCTAGAAGAGACGATTTGAGAATAATTGGTCTTCCAGAAAAACCAGAAATTAATAGAAACCTGGAATCCATACTAACAGAAATAATTCAGCAAAATTCCCCTGAAGTCCTACAACAAAAGGGCAATATAGACATTGAAAGGATTCATAGAAAACCTGCGACATTTGATCCAGAAAAGAAAACACCCAGAAATATAATTGCCAAATTCAAGAGTTTCCAAGCAAAAGAAAAAATCTTACAAGAAACCAGAAAGAAACAATTCAAATATCAAGGAGCACCAATCAGGATCACACAGGATCTGGCAGTCTCCACACTAAAAGATCGCAAGGCTTGGAATACAATATTCAGAAAGGCAAGAGAGTTGGGCCTGCAACCATGGATCAACTACCCATCAAAATTGACTATATATTTCCAGGGGAACGTATGGGCATTCAACAAAATTGAAGAATTCCAGATATTTGCACAGAAAAGACCAGGGCTAAATGGAAAGTTTGATATCCAACCACAAAAATCGAGAGAAACATGAAAAGGTAAATAAGATACAGAGGGGAAAGAAAGAAAACTTATACTTTTTAAATTTGCCTTTTTAAGGGCCTCAGTGAGATCTAATTATCTGTATTCCTTTGTAGAGAAATGTTATGTTTAATTCTCTGTAGTGAACTCTATTCACTATTACAATATTCACTATTATAGTAATCAGAAGAATAATTAACAGGGAGAGGGTGGAACACTAAATAATCTAAGATGGCATGGGGGATGGGAAAGAGGGGGAGAATAGCAGGGGACACCAAGAGAATCTTGAGCGAATAAGAAAATAGAATATTCTATTACACACAAAGAGGGCATGGGAGAGAGAGGGGACAAATACTATTAAAGAAGGAGAGGAAGAGAGCATAAAGAGGCAATAATCAAACCTTACTCTCAGTGTAATCAACCCGGAGAGGGAAGAGTAGCTATACTATCCATTGGGAAATAAAACTCTTATCTTACCCTTCTGAGGAAGTTAGAAGGGATAAACCAAGG
>NW_025398407.1:17752-18292 GCF_016433145.1 Gracilinanus agilis | reverse complement strand
GGGTCTAATTACTCAAATATACAAGAAGTTAAAGCAATTGTATAAAAAATCAAGCCATTCCCCAATTGATAAATGGGCAAGAGACATGAATAGGTAATTTTCAGGTAAAGAAATCAAAAGTATCAATAAGCACATGAGAAAGTGTTCCAAATCTCTAATAATTAGAGAAATGCAAATCAAAACAACTCTGAGGTATCACCTCACACCTAGCAGATTGGCTAAAATGAAAGAAGGGGAGAGTAATGAATGCTGGAGGGGATGTGGCAAAATTGGGACATTAATGCATTGCTGGTGGAGCTGTGAACTGATCCAGCCATTCTGGCTGGCAATTTGGAATCATGCTCAAAGGGCTATAAAAGAATACCTGCCCTTTGTTCCAGCCATACTATTGCTGGGTTTGTACCCCAAAGATATCATAGATAAACAGACTTGTATGAAAATATTTATAGCTGCGCTTTTTGTGGTGGCAACAAATTGGAAAAGGAGGGTATGTCCTTCAATTGGGGAATGGCTGAACAAACTGTGGTATATGCGGGTGAT
>NW_025398407.1:0-17652 GCF_016433145.1 Gracilinanus agilis | reverse complement strand
TCAGGTAAAGAAATCAAAAGTATCAATAAGCACATGAGAAAGTGTTCCAAATCTCTAATAATTAGAGAAATGCAAATCAAAACAACTCTGAGGTATCACCTCACACCTAGCAGAGTGGCTAAAATGAAAGAAGGGGAGAGTAATGAATGTTGGAGGGGATGTGGCAAAATTGGGACATTAATGCATTGCTGGTGGAGCTGTGAACTGATCCAGCCATTCTGGCTGGCAATTTGGAATCATGCTCAAAGGGCTATAAAAGAATACCTGCCCTTTGTTCCAGCCATACTATTGCTGGGTTTGTACCCCAAAGATATCATAGATAAACAGACTTGTATGAAAATATTTATAGCTGCGCTTTTTGTGGTGGCAACAAATTGGAAAAGGAGGGTATGTCCTTCAATTGGGGAATGGCTAAACAAACTGTGGTATATGCGGGTGATGGAATACTATTGTGCTAAAAGGAATAATAAACTGGAGGAGTTCCAGGCGAACTGCAGAGACCTCTGGGAACAGATGCAGAGCGAAAGGAGCAGAGCCAGAAGAACATTGTACACAGAGACTGATATACTATGGTAAAATTGAATGTAATAGACCTCTGTACCAGCAGCAATACAATGACCCAGGACAATTCTGAGGGATTTATGGTAAAGAATGCTGCCCACATTCAGAGGAAGGACTGCAGGAGAGGAAACATATAAGAAAAACAACTGCTTGAACGCATGGGTCGGGGTGGACATGATTGAGGGTGTGGACTTGAAACTACCACACCAATGCAACTACCAACAATTTGGAAATTGGTCTTGATCAAGGACACATGACAAAACTAGTGGAAATGTGCATTGGCCATGGGTGGGGGTAGTGCGGGGGGCGAAGGGGAAAGGAGGAGCATGAATCATGTAACCATGTTAAAAATGAATATTAATAAATGTTTGAAAAAAAGCATAGACATATTATAAGAAATTATCAATGAAAACTGCCTTGATATTTCTGAACATTAAAGGAAAATAGAAATTGAAGTAATCCACTGATCACAACTTGAAATAAATCTCCAAACGTCAACTCCCAGGAATATATTATAGCTTAGCTCAAGAGCTTCTAGGACAAGGAGAAAATACTGTAAGTAGTCAGAAAGAAACAATTCAAATATCATGGAGCCACAGTCAGAATTACATACAGCATAGCAGTTTCTTCATTAAAGGATCTTAAGGCTTTGAATATGATATTCTGGAAGATAGAAGAAATAAGTTTACAGCCAAGAATCACCTGCCCAACAAAATTGAGTATAACTTTCAGTGGGAAAAGTGGTCATTTAAAAAATACAAGATTTCCAAGTATTCCTCATGAAAAGACCAGGCCTAAATAGAATATCAAATAAAAGACTCAACAAGTATAAAAAATGGTAAATAAAAAAGAGGAAATTTAAAGGATTCAGCAAGGGCAAACTGTTTATATTCCTACATATAAAGATGATATTTATTACTTGAAATTTTTATAATTATTAGATTAATTGAAGGAGTATACTTAGACAAAAGTAATGGCAGTAAGATGATTACGATGACATGCAAAAAATATCAAGATGTCAATAAAATGATTGCACAGAATGAAAAAGGACTGGGGAGTTGAAATGAGGTAAATTATCTAAAGACTCAAAAAACTATTTAAGTGGAGGGTACGATGAGGGTGGTGACAAGCAACACTAAAATCTCTTATCAAACTGGCTTAGAGAGAGAGAGAATAACAATCATTTTCATTTGGATATAGAATTCTATATTGTACTATAGAAAGGAAAGAGGGGAATAAAACAAGGGAGAGTGATAGAAAGAAGAGGGAAGTGAGGCATCAGTGAATGGAAGGATAGTTACAGGAGCTGCTTCAGCCCCTGCAACCTCTTGTTCTTCAGGGTTCTCATCTTTAACCTGTTGTTTCATATCACACCCCCCCTTCTTTGTTGTGACAGCTTTTTCAATTATCTCTAGCTGCATTATTGTTTTAGCATCCAAGTCCTTCCCTTCCCTGATCTGCCTGTTAATTTCAATTAAGGTCTTCATGTGTTCCACCATGTGCTCTAAAACTGAATTTGCAATTTCAGTTCTCCCAAAGAAATCATAAGGGCCCCATAGAAAGTTGCAGTCATGGCTATCCCTCATGGCACATATGCCAAGACATCACCCACTGATATTGTTAGCCACATGTATGTGTCATAAATTTCTATAACCTCCTTAAAAATTGGGGAACTGTAATCAACCAAAAGGTGCACAAGTCTGCCAAATCCCATATATCAGGACCCCAGAGCACCCCAGTGTAACAACAGCCCTGTTGATGAAGCTGGACATATTGATCACTTTCCAACTAGGTTCTGAAGTAAAAATCCTAGGCTGGCTGGCCAAAACTGTTGTTTGTAATAACAGGGATGTTGGAAAGCTGATGGTCTGGCCAGGTGCCTGCAAGACCCTCTCCTCCCCCACATACAGGCTTGAGTGAGTGGGGAGGGGCAAGTGCTTCTTGCTCTCAAACCCCTCCTATTCAGCAGTTGGTTTTCAGTTGAATATGGAAGCAGGGCAATGACTACTGACAAGGCTCGGCAAAGCTAATCTCTAATGATGTTCTCCACAACTTATATTCCCCACAGGTCTGATTGAGGACTGAGTAGAAGCTAGATATCTTGATGTTTAGGACTGAGAAAAAACAGACCTCTTAGGCTGGCAACTGACAGGAATCAAGCTGTAGAGAGTATACCCAAATAATACTCAGGCACTGTTATCAAATTAAAGCTTGTATTAATAAAAGATGGAAGGGGAAGGCAAGAGGGGGTAATTAGGATTTGGATAAGAACTGGGAAGCCCTGAACTGTCAGGAAGAAGCTGCCCCTCCCTTCCAGGAGGGAGTGGCAGACCGTTAGCTAACTTGCCCTCAAAGATAATAGTAATTTCTTCTAATATCTAAATAACTAAATAATTATTATATTGATGCTGGAAAGGTCTAATCCTACTAGACAGGCAAACTCCTGAGTAGAAACCACAATGGCTTTTGCCACTATGGCCTCCCAGGCGAACCCCAAATCAGGAACAGGGAGCAGAGAGACCTGCTCACCTCAACTCCCAGAAAACAACTGTTTAACTCCCTACCAACTGCCCCCTCACCCAAAGGTCCCCAGGGGGGGTCCCCTGGAATTCTGGGTGAGGCTTGACCCTATGTTTTGCAGGAATTCCATCCTGCCATTTTCTATATTACAGTGGTCTGGTTCCAAGATGGAGGCAACCAGACCAAGCTGTGATTTCCCTACCTCCTTGTTGTCTCTCAGGCACTCTGGAATTCGATCTGACTAATGAATGGCTTTATTAATCACAATTCAGGTATTGGGGAAAGGGGGAAAGGGCAGAGTGATTTTGAGGTGCCTTCTTCTCTATTCCTTTGGGGTCATTCTCTCAGGTGGGAAACTTTGGGGTTCCCACTCCTAAGCACCTCCCCCGCTTCTTCTTCAGTTTCTATTTCTATTTCTATTTCTATCCTTTTCTATAATTGTAAGTTAGACTGGAAAGGGTCTCTCATCAAGGTTGGGTAATGGGAGAAGGAGCCCAAGAAATTGCTCCCAAAATGGAGTCCAAACACTGGCTGACTCAATGATTGAAGTCTTGCTGGGTGAGATGCAAAGGAATCTTTGACCAGGGAATCAGGGTTTCAATGTCCAAAGAAAGATCCTCAGGAAGCCCCCAGGACTGGATCCGAGCTGGAATGTCCACCTTCTTCCTCTTCCAGTCCTCAGTAAGAAGCCCTTTTTTCCCCTTCCTCCTCTGAAGAATTTCCCAGAATCCTCTCTGGTCTCAACCATCGCCAATTGTCACCAACTATCAGCCACTCCTTCTTTGGCTCCTTCTGTCCCATCCCCCTTGCACAAAATCCATTCTTACAATGGTAATAGGTTAACAAAAATATATAAAAGAGTCCACCTATTTTTCCAATAAATAAGGTAGACTTACTAAAGTTTCTGTTGACTTTTTTGGCAGCCTGATTCCCAAACTGCTAAATAAGAGAAAAAGTTTTAAGGCTCTATTTCTAAGGTTTCTAGAATTTATATCATTTAATCATTCTCATTTCATATATTGTAACCATTTCTTTTGATGTAAATGTTTACTTAAAGACTCATAATTACACAAGAGGCAATGAAATTTAAATATAAAAGACCAAATTTATATGAACTTATTTGATTTTTTTCTCAATTTTGAGATAACAAATAGAACAAAATGGTTATAATAGATGTTTCTTTTGGAATAACTATTTCTTCCCTTTATATAAAGTGGCATGTGTTTTGAGGACTTCTAGCTCTAAAATAATAGTTTTTTTCACATAAAATTGATAAATGAAAAAGAAAATAAGGTTAACAAGATGAAATATTTGCTTTTCCACTAGTGATTGCTTTCAGAATCTAAATTGGGGTGTCATGAGACTTTGAACCATAGAATAGACAATTAGATCAGGAAATTATACATATTTTATATGTGTTTACTGCCTGCAATTGATATATGGTGTTTTTTTAATTGATCACATCCCTTTTATAATATTTGGGCTAAATTAACTCCAGGAGAGAATATTTAGGCCTATATTTCAAAAATGATTGTTATTCCTCAAATATGGTTATTACTATGGATAAAGTAAAACCCCAATATATTGCATATTGAGATGAGGAAGGGCTATAGACTCTGATTTGGAACTCTGTCAAAGCATTAGCCAAGTGAAATGCCAAATTTCTGCATGAGGATACAGTGAATGACAGACTAAAGTGCATATGAGTATGTGCAAACAGGTGGCCTGGGATGCTTGATATCAGCAGAGCATCTGGTCATTGAAGTGTGACTGTTTTACTCAGGGATCCTGTGAGTAAAGTGACTATTATCATTTAAAATCCTTTTGTTTAGTAATCTTCCCAGAGTTTTTGAATAGAATTAGAAATATCCATAATGGCTGAAGACTTTAAATCAATCTAAAATTTCTTCTTATAATATGTATTCCTTATTTCATTGGACGAGATGTATCACACATATGCATTTATATCTGTGTGATATGGCTGTCTTTCACTTATGAAGATGTACATATGTTAGAGAACAAGTAAATGCTTTTTTGACATTTTTATTCACATAATATTTATCTATCTCATTGAATGTTTGCTATTAATATTAGGATGCCTTTAGGTGAAACTTGCAAATTTAAGAATGCCTAGAATCAAAAGAGAGGCTACTAATATTTATTTCATTGAAATGGAATCAAATAAAAATTGCAAATATTAAATAACTACTATATATTAAGCATTGTGTTAATATTTGGAAATACAAAGTAAGGAATCATCCTGTTCTCAAAAAGCTTGAAATCTAAATGGAGGAAGCCATAAATATAAATAATATCAGATACAACTCAGACTGAAATAAGTGCAAAAAAAAGTTCAGGCAATGTACAATGAAAAAATTAGAGATGGGTGAAATATCTTTAATTGAGGAAATGTTGGGATTTCAGGAAAGAATAGAAGTGCCATATCAATTTTGCTTTAAGGAAGTGAAAATCATAACTAATCATAACTTGAGTTGGTGAAATGAAGAGAGAAGGGCAATCATGAGGGACAGTGTGGGCAAAGGGAGCATTAATCCTAGTTTGCCAGGAATATAGAATACTAGAAATAAAGAATAATGAATACTAGAATACTGAAATAAAGTTTTGTAGCAATAGATTGACTAGACTTGGAATAAGGAAAATCATCTTCCTGAGTTCAAATCTGGACTTAGACACTTACTAGTTGTGTGACTCTGGGCAAGTCACTTAATATTTGCTTCAGTTCCTAATTTTATATGAGCTGGAAAAGGAAATTGCAAACCACTCCAATGCATTTGCCAAGAAAAATCCAAAATGAAGTTATTAAGAGATGGACATAACTAAAATTACTTAACAATAACTATTTCTAGACCCAAAATTAGGAGTTTATAGTACATATAAAATATATGCAAGAGGCAGCTAGGGAAAGTTTGTGAATAGAAGAGAATATACATAGTAGTTAATTATTAAATTGTTCAATATACTGATTGTTAAACCCATATGCACTGTCATATTATCCTGCAAAAAGAACAAAAATATTAGCAGCACTTGATAAGTTAAGACTTCATTTTATACTGTTAGGAAAACCTGGTCTTGAATATATCATATGTGGCATTCTAATTCGCCTTCTATTCTCCCAAGTTTTGCCCCAAAGTGGATAGCCAATATAATTTATACGATTCTCCAAATGAACAAATTCCTTTAGTACTTAAAGGGTGTATTTATTTGATACCTGAAAGTTGTTCTTTTAATTAAGTAATTTAGAATATTTTTCCATGGTTACATGATTTATGTTCTTTCCTTCCCCTTCTAGATCTCCCCTCCCAGAGCCAATGAGCAATTCCACCAGTTTATACATGTATTGTTGTTCAAATCCATTTCCATATTATTAATATTTGCAATATGGATGTTCTGGTGGTGGAGCCAAGACGGAGAAGTAACTAGGGCAGCAGTTTGCTGTTTCACCACGAAAATACTCTCTGACCAAGAGTAAAATATCACCACAAAATGATTATAGGAATGAAAAAAACCAACAGAGACAGAGGGGAATAACCTTCAAAAAAGAAAAACCCAAAAAGTGGGCAGAGATCTGGGGAACTGGGGTGAAAGGGGAGCAGAGCGAGCAGGAGGCATAGCAGCGAGTAAAGAGCAAGCTAAGAGCAAACCACACTGTCATTGCTCCACATATCTGTTCTCACAGGTTTCAAACTTAAGCCCAAGCTAAGTAGGACCCTGAGATCTTGCTGGGCAATTAGTGGTCCAAGACAACTAATGCCACTTAAAATTACAAACCTGTGAAGAAGTCCAGAGTCCCAGCCCAAGGCAATCTGGGCTGAAGGGGGCCAATCCACATAGGCCTAGAAAGAAGTCAGGAATCCTAGTCTGGATTTTGGGTGAGGACATAATCCACCATTTGGAGTGAAGACACAGTTCTCAGGAGGCCTCCCTGGGATTGTTTTTCCCAAAACTAAGGGTGGGGCTCCAGGATAGAGCAATCAAGAGTATAGCTGATTGAATTAAGAACACCTTGAGACCAAAATCCATAAGCCTAAACCTGGGGCTAGAACCTGATCAGCACCTGACCTAATCAAGTTCAGATTGAGATAAAAGCTTACACCCAAGCCTGAGGAAATACTTTAAGCTATAAACATCTCAAAAGTCATTTGAATCAATGAGTGGCGGGGACTCTCAGAGGTTTCAGCCTCAGAACATTTGGTAAACTAGTACCAACCAAGAAAATAAGCCAAAAATAACATCAAGGAAGGACTAAAGTTTAAGAGGGGACACCAACTCCCCAGAAAACAGAACCTATCTATAATTAGATAGGAAAAATGATCAAAGAATCAAAAAAGCACCTAACTCTAAAGACTTTTTATAAAGCCAAAGAGCAAGGTCTGTATACAGAAGAAGACAGTTAGTGCAAAGTCCAAAAGAAAAATTTAAATTGGAAACAGTCTGGAAAAGCTCAAAAAAGACTTCAAAGAGAGGTAGAGGAAAATTTGGGAAGAGAAATGAAAGTGATGGAAGAAGAAATGGGCCAGGGAGCAGCTGGGTAGCTCAGTGGATTGAGAGCCAGGCCTAGAGATGGGAGGTCCTAAGTTCAAATCCGGCCTCAGACACTTCCCAGCTGTGTGACCCTGGGCAAGTCACTTGACCCCCATTGCCCACCCTTACCACTCTTCCACCTAGGATCCAATACACAGAAGTTAAGGGTTTAAAAAAATAAAAAAAAAGAAGAAGAAATGGGCCAATTGAAAAAGGAGAACCCAAAACTGACAGAGGAAAACCAGATCTTAAAAATCAGAATTAACCATCTAGAAACTAATGATTTCATGAGAAATCAAGAAACAATAAAGCAGAATCAAAGGAATGAAGAAACAGAAGAAAGCATGAAATATCTTATTGAAAAAACAACTGACCTAGAAAATAGGTCTAGGAGAGACAATCTGAGAAGTATTGGATTACCTGAAACCATGATGAAGAAAAGATCTTGAATATCATATTATAAGAAATAATCAAAGAAAACTGCCCAGAGATCCTTGAACAAGAAAATAAAATTGAAATTGAAAGAATTCACACATCACTTCCAGAAAGAAATCCTCAGATGACAAGTTCCAGAAATATAATAGCTAAATTCAAGAGCCACCAAGCCAAGGAAAAATTACTTCAAGAAGCCATAAAGAAATCATTGAAATATCATGGAGTTACAATCAGGATCACTCAGGACCTAGCAATGTCTACACTAAAGGATCTGAAGGCACGGAATATGATTTCCAGAAAGGTAAAATATTTTGGTTTATAACCCAGAGTCACCTAGCCAAGGAAAATTGAAAATACTCTTTCAGGGGGAAAATGGTCATTCGATAAGATAAAAGATTTTCAAGCATTCCTGAGGAATAAGCCAGACCTAAATAAAACATTTGAAGGCCAAATACAAGACACATGAGAAGCCCAGAAAGGTAAATAAGAAAGAGAAAATTCAAGGGACTCATTAAGCTAAAAATGTTGATATGTCTACATGGAAAGAGGATTTTTATAATTCTCAAAAATTACTCTGAGTAGTAGAGAAGATAGAAGGAATTTACTCAGAAGGAGGATGGAAAAGTAAGCTGATTATGATAATATGATGTATAAGATGATATGAAGTATATGTAAATGTGATGACATGGAATGATATGCATGATAGAATGGGGTGAATTATATAACATAAAGAAGCAATAAAAATCAATACAGAGAGGGGTGGATAAGAATGGTGATGGGCAATGCCCATCTTTGTAACTGGCTCAGAGAGGGAAAAATGAGTGTAGGCATAGAATTCTCTCTTACCCTACAGAGAAGTAGAAGGAGAACAAGACAAGGGAAGCAGGGGGTAATAGAAGGGAGGGGGAACTGGGGAGGTTGACAAAAAGCAAAATACTGGTGAGAAGGAATAGAGTAAAAGAGAATAGAGCAGGGTAAATAGGGGATAATAAGATGGAGGGCAATATTCATTCAGTGATCATAAAACTTAATGGAAATAGGATGAACTCACCCATTAAATGGAAGTGGATAGGAGAGTGGAATAAAAACCAGAATCCTACTATATGTTGTTTACAAGAAACACATTTGAGGCAGGGTGACACACACAGATTCGATGTAAAGGTTGGAGGAGAATATATTGTGCATCATCTAAATTAAAAAAAGCAGGAGTGGCAATCATGGTATCAGATAAAAACAAAGTAGAAATTGATCTGGTTAAAAGAGATAAGGAAAGAAATTACATTTTGTTAAATGGTACTATAAACAATAAAGTAATATCATTATTAAACACCTATGCATGAAATGGTGTAGCATCTAGATTGCTAAAGGAAAAATTGAAGGAGCTGAAGGAGGAAATAGAAAGACCCTACTAGTAGGGAAATCTTAACCTTCCCCTTTCAAAACCAGATAAATTGAACCAAAAAATAAATAAGAAAGAAGTAAGGGAAGTAAATGAAATGCTAGAAAAATTAGAGTTAATAGATATTTGGAGAAAACTTAACAGGGTTAAAAAGGAAAATACCTTCTTCTCAACAGTATATGGTACATATACAAAGATCAACCATATACTAGGGCACAGAAATGTTGTAAACAAAGGGTAAAAAAGCAGAAATAATAAAAGCCACTTTTCAGACCATAATTCTATAAAAATTATAATTAACAAAAGCACATGGGAAGGTAAATTTAAAGTAAATTGGAAACTAAATGATCTAATTCTTCAAAACAGGTAGGTTAAAAAAAATCATAGAAACAATTACAGACTTTATTAAAGAGAATGACAATGAGGAGACATCATGCCAAAACCTATGGGATACAGCCAAAGCAAAATAAGGGGAAAATTTATATCACTGGGTGCCTATACCAACAAAACGGAGAGGGAGGAGATCAATGAATTGGGCTGTCAACTTAGAAAATTAGAAAAAGAACAAATTGAAAATGCCGTGATAAAAACTAAATTGGAAATCCTAAAAATTAAAGGAGAAATTAATCAAATTGAAAGTGAAAAAATGATTGAACTAATAAATAAGACAAGGATCTGGTAAATAAAGTAGTAGTCAATCTAATAAAAAAGGAAAGAAGAAAATCAAATTGACAGAATCAAAGATGAAAGGGACAAAATCACCTCTAATAAAGAGGAAATTAAGGCAATAATTAAGAATGACTTTGCTCAATATATGGCAATAAATATGAAAATCTAGGTGAAATGGGTGAATATTTACTAAAATATAAATTGCCCAGATGAACAAAAAAGGAAATAGAATTCTTAAACAATCCAATATCACAAAAAGAAATTGAACAAGCCATCCAGGAATTTCCTAAGAAAAAATCCCCAGGGCTAGATGAATTCACAAGTGAATTCTATCAGACATTTAAAGAATGAATAATCCCAATACTTTACAAATTATTTGACAAAAGAAGCAAAGGAGTTTTACCAAATTCCTTTTATGACACAAATATGGTGCCTATTCCAAAGCCAGGCAGACCAAAAACAGAAAGAAAACTACAGATAAACCTACTTAATGAATATAGATGCAAACATCTTAAATAGAATACTATCAAAAAGACTGCAGCAAGTAATCACAAGGATTATTCACTCTAATTAGGTGGGATTTATACCAGGAATGCAAGGATGGTTTAATGTTAGGAAAACCATCCATATAATTGACCATATCAACAATGAAACCAACAGAAATACATGATTATGTGAATAGAAGCAAAAAAAGGCCTTGACAAAATACAACACCCATTCCTATTGAAAACACTAGAAAGAATAGGAATAGGTATTTCCTCAAAATAATAAACAGTATATATTTAAAACCATCAGCAAATATCATATGCAATGGGGAAAAGTTAAAAGCTTTCTGGCAAGATTAGGAGTGAAGCAAGGATGTCCATTATGACATCTTTTATTCAATATTGTACTAGAAACTCTAGCAGTAGCAATTAGAGAAGAAAAAGAAATTGAAGGGTTTGAAGCAGGCAGTGAGGAGACTAAATTATCATTCTTTGCAGATTGATGGTATACTTAAATGAATCCTAGAAAATCAACTAAAAGGCTAGTGTAAATAATTATCAACTTTAGCAAAGTTGTAGGGTACAAAATAAACACACATAAATAATCAACATTTCTACATATTTCCAACAAAACTCAGCAGCAGGAGTTAGAAAGAGAAACTCCATTTAAAATAATTCTAGACAATATAAAATATTTAGGAATCTATCTGTCAAAACAAACACAGGAATTATATGAACACAACTACAAAACACTTTTCAGACAATTAAAACTAGATCTAAACAATTGGAAAAACATTAACTGCTCCTGGGTAGGGGAATTTAATATAATAAAAATGAACAATCCTACCCAAATTAATCTACTTATTCAGTGCCATACCTATCAAACTACCAAAAAACTTTTATAGAATTACAAAAATTCCAAGTGGAAACATAGAAGAAAAACAACCATTTGAACACATGGATTGATGTGGACATGATTGGGGATGTAGACTCGAAACAACCACACCAATGCAACTATCAATAATATGTAAATAAGTCTTGATTGATGACACATGTTAAAACAGTGTAAATGTGCGTTGGATATGGGAGGGATGAAGGGGGTGAAGAGGAAAGTAAAAACATGAACCATGGAACCATAGAAAATTTTTCTAAAAAAAATTTTTTTTAAATAAACAAACAAATAAAGAAATTTTTAAAAAGAAAAAAATAACAGTTCATTTGGAAAAAGAAAAGATCAAAAATATCAAGGAAAATAATGAAAAAAAAGCAGTGATCATCAAAACAATATGCTATTAGCTAAGAAACAGAAAGCTAGATCAATGGACTAGACTAAGGGTAAATGACTTCAGTCAGTTAGTGTTCAATAAAGTCAAAGACCCCAACTTTTGGGACAAGAACTAACTATTTGACAAAAACTGCTGGGAAAAATTGGAAAAAACAATGGGGAAAATTAGGTTTAGATCAATATCTTACACCCTATATCAAGATAAATTCAAAATGGGCAAATGACAAATATGAAGAGTGAAATCATAAATAAATTAGCTGATCATAGGTTAGTATACCTGTCAGATCTATGGTAAGGGAAGGAATTTAAGACCTATTAAGAAATAGAGAATATTTCAAAATATAAAATGAGTGACTTTGATTATGGCAAATTAAAAAGATTTTGTACAAACAAAATCAATGCAACAAAAAGTAGAAGGAAAGCAACAAACTGGGAAAATATTTTTATAACAAAACTCTCTGACAAAGGTTTATTTTCCCATATAAATAAGGTACTGAGTCAAATCTATAACAAATCAAGCCATTCCTCAAATGAAGGACATACCCTCCTTTTCCAGTTTTTTGCCACCACAAAAAGCACAGCTATAAATATTTTCATACAAGTCTGTTTATTAATGATCTCTTTGGGGTACAAACCCAACAATGTTATGGTTGGATCAAAGGGCAGGCATTTTTTATAGCCCTTTGAGCATAGTTCCAAATTGCCAGCCAGAATGGTTGGATCAGTTCACAACTCCACCAGCAATGCATTAATGTCCCAATTTTGCCACATTCCCTCCAGCATTCATTACTCTCCCCTTCTTTCATTTTAGTCAATCTGCTTAGTGTGAGGTGATACCTCAGAGTTGTTTTGATTTGCATTTCTCTAATTATTAGAGATTTAGAACACTTTCTCATGTGCTTATTGATAGTTTTGATTTCTTTATCTGAAAATTGCCTATTCATGTCTCTTGCCCATTTATCAATTGGGGAAGGGCTGAACAAATTGTGGTATATGCTGGTGATGGAATACTATTGAGCTCAAAGGAATAATAAACTGGAGGAGTTCCAGGTGAACTGGAAAGACCTCCAGGAATTGATGCAGAGTGAGAGGAGCATAGCCAGAAGAACATTGTACACAGAGACTGATATACTATGGTAAAATCAAATGTAATGGACTTCTGTACTAGCAGCAATGCAATGACACAGGGCAGTTCTGAAGGATTTATGGTAAAGAACACTACCCACATTCAGAGGAAGGACTGCAGGAGAGGAAACATATAAAAACAACTGCTTGAACGCACGGGTTGGGGTGGACATGATTGGGGATGTAGACTCAAAACTACCACACCAATGCAACTACAAACAATTTGGAAATAGGTCTTGATCAACGACACATGATAAAACTAGTGGAAATGGGCTTCAGCATGGAGGGGGGTGAGGGGGGTGAAGGGGAAAGTGGGAGCATGAATCATGTAACCATGTTAAAAACGAATATTAATAAATGTTAAAAAAAATCAAGCCATTCCTCAATCAACAAATGTTCAAGGGACAATATAAAGAGGGAAATAGATTATGTTTGAAGTGGATATTTATATTTAAAGCTGTGTCACCAAGGAATTGAATTACTAAATTCCAAAATAAAAGACCCAAGTCAGGATGACTTTTATGGTGATTTATTTACAATTAGGAAGTATGAAGGTAGGGAAAGAGAGAGAGACGGAGAGTTACTGTGGCCTGGTCTGGAGGCCTGAACCAGGAAAAGCTTCAGAGGCCCCAACAAAGGGGGCACAGAGGTTAATTAAACAAGGCTTATAGCCAGAAGACCTCCTCTAAGATGAGAGACCTCTTTTGAGGCTAGGGCCTCCAGAAAACACCAAGGAAAATTAAAGGGAGTCAGCCTAACTTACCCACATGACAATTCAAAAGGAAGCAGTCTGAGGTTTCACTGGAGCTCCTTCAAAGCTAGCTTCAAAAGGCCAAATCCCTTTCATAGGAAGTTACCATCATATTTAAAATATAGATTTTTTTGTCACTTCCTGCATCCACCCTCCCATTCTACATGGACAAATGACAGTCTCAACCTTGTTTTGGACTTCCCAGGGGGCAGTCACTTCTTTTTGACTTATCACTTACTAGCACATGTGGGTCATAGACCTCCCCCCTCCCCACTTAATTCTACATGGGATGGAGTGACATATTCCTGGTAGCTAAAGTCTAAAGAATGAATAAGGGTGAGCTAATTCCATTTACACAATCCCCCCTGGTGATAATTGGATGCCTAGTCTCCCCAAGTGGTCACTTTACATAATCTTCATGTACCCACAAAGGTCTTCTAAGCACAATAGGGAAATGGAAAAGAGAGAAAGCAAACCAATGTTTTGCTAGGCTCATTGACAAAAAAACCATTTGGGGGCAGTCCGCTTTTGGCATAAAATGTACATTCAAAATAACTGTTCAAACCCCCTTTAATTCAATCAATATATCCCAAAGTTCATTCTGGATCTTCTTGATGCAGTGTAGATTCTTCAGGAATCTTTCTGCAAACAGTTCATTCTCTGGATTTAAGGAGTTAGTAAACCTTTCTCTGAAAATTTTCTCAAACAAAAATTTAAATCTTGGATTTTATAAAACTACAATCCTCCCAGAAGACTAATACCCAGATCAGGTCAGGATACATGTTTGAGTTATAAGGGCATGTGAGTCAGTTGTCAAAGAAAAACAAAAACATAAAAAGAAAAACAAATAGAAGAAAAAATTAACCTTTGGGAGAAAGAAAAAATTCAAAATTAGAATCAAAATATCAAAAATCCATGTACATAAAAATTTCTCAATAAACAAGATTAAATTCATAACAGGCCCTTGTATTAGGGTCCAATTAAGGTAATTTCTATCCCATGAGTCTGTAAGGACAAAATTCAGTAGCATTACACTTACCCATTGGCAGCCAAGATTACAGGAAGTTACCATGCTATAAGAAAGAAAAGAGGACCATATTTTGTGTGCGAGGGAAATGTCATTCCCTGGTCTGATTTACCTTCACTCTCAGGAATAGGGTGAGCCATGATGATGGCCAACCTTCAGGACTTGACTATCAGTGTGGTATGAAGCATCCTATGTCTTAACATATGTCAAACATCGCAACTTCAAGTCTCACAATAGGTTCAAGTCCTTTAGTATTGGCATGGAAATTCCATCAATCCTACCTGGTTTGATATGGTCTTTTTGGCCTTGTGCTCCTTGGAATTGTGCAGTTTCTCATCAATTGCACTGGGATTGGTTGGTCTCCATGACAATGTTCTTTTCAGCACTGTTTAGTGGCTCTTGTGTTCCCTTCTCTGGAATAAGACAGAAACATTAATCACAGTCCCATAATATTTACCAGTACATGGCAGGTTACCATAGTTTAAAACTTTGTGGGTAGGCATTAATATGTATAAATGGGGATTTTGAACCTTGGACTTCATCCCCCATAAATCCTTAGTTTTCCCAAAATCCCCATTAATCTCTCCTGCACCTCCACGTTTACATGGTCACGTCATTGTTGTATAGTTGGCTGTAGCTCCTCCCTCTTCCTCTTTGGTTTTGGAGCAGAGCCGGGATAGGGAAAGGAGGTAACAGAGCACTATTTTTTAAATTGACTATGTCACATGGCTTCATTTTTCTAATGGCTACCAATAAATCTTTTAAAACCATCATATTTTTTAATGTTTATTTTGAACATTTTCCCCTAGTTACATATTTCATGTTCTTTCCCTCTCCCCCAAACCTTCCTAACCCCCCTTAGCTGATACACAATTCCACTGGGTTTTACATGTACCAAGACATAATTCCATATTATTAATAATTGTACTAGAGTTATTGTTTAGTGTCTACAACCCCAATAATATCCCTAACAGCCCATGTGTTCAAGCAGTTGTTTTTCTTCTGTGTTTCTCCTCCCACAGTTCTTCCTCTGAATGTGGCTAGTGTTCTTTCTTATAAGTCCCTCAGCCTTGCTCTGGATCCTTACACTGCTGCTAGTAGAGAAATCCATTATGTTTGATTGTATCACAGTACAATGTTCTCCTGGATCAGTTCCTTTCACTCTGCATCAATTCCTGGAGGTCATTCCAGTTCACATGGAATTCCTCCAGTTCTTTATTTCTTTGAGCACAATAGTATTCCATCACCAACACATACCACAATTGGTTCAACCATTCCCCAATCGAAGGACATTCTCTCATTTTCCAAATTTTTTTGCCACCATAAAGAGCGAGGTTATAAAAAGAACGTAATATTTTTAAATCTATCCCTTCATATCCATTTTATTTCTTACATTAATGGAGACCAGAAGTTTGGAGAAGTAACTTAATTTTTCAGATAACCTAATAAGCCACGCTACTTCTGCCATGATATTTTACCCTCCCCCCACAGGCAGAATTCTGAGAACATTGCAAATTCTCTCCTGAGCTGTGGACCTGCTCTTCCGGTTTTTGTGCTTTTATTTTTGGCCACTTTGCTCAGTTCTTTTAAGTGACTTTTTGAAAGGGGACAATTATTTTTATTCACCCAGCTATTTTCCTTTGAGTGACATTTTGAAAGGGGAAAGTCATTTTGCTTACATTCCCCAGCTGATGCAGATAGCCTCTGGCCCCACCTGACCCTTCGGGGAGGGGGGGGGACCATTGCTGATCTTCCCAACCCTCAACTGAAGGCTGATGAACGCTCCATGTGGAGCCCCTGCTGCCTGGCCACTGATCCCAGATCCTAGCTGTTCCCTGCTGGTCCAGATTTCAATTCCCCATCCCCTCAGATGTCAGATGCCTGACCCCTACCTGAGTTCCAGCATCTCCTGCTAATGCTTCCACTTGAGGACTATGGCCTTTCCTGGAGCTCTGGAGACTTGGAAAGTATAACCCCACTTCTTTTTCATTGAAAACAGTCCTTACTTAGCTGCTCTGAGTGTGTTTCCTCTTAGAAAATGACTTTTAACAGATGAGAGCTTCTACTACCACGAACCCCTCCACGTGTTTTTTTTCAAACCTGATCAAGCCACTTGTCTACCACCCCACAGGAGCCTCTCCATGTGGGTTCCAGTCCTTACCCCAGTTGGTTTCCATGCTCTGCTTGTGGGAGAGGGGACTGGAATAGCACATGGACTTCTAGTCTTATTGTACTTTGCTGATTATTGTTTTATGATTTAATTTTGCTGTTTTAAGTTAATATATTAATGTAATCAATATCTTTCTGTTACACTGAATCATTTTAAGCTAAGTTTTTGGCTATTAGATAAATTCTGTTCATGATTTTATTGTAATTCCTAAATAGTGAACAAGTTTATTCTAATTGTTAAAAAAGGTTTTGAACTACACTGCTTTTAATTTGTCATTTCCTTATATTATTGTATTTCCTGATTTTTTTAAGGTTTGAAATTTTTAAAAGTTTATATGTATTAAGCTAACTGATATCTATTCTGTTATTTGATGCTTTATCTGTACCATGTACCTATGATTTTACAGAACATCATATCATTGTAAAAAGACCATGAACATCTTACACAAAATTTTTTTGTTGTAAAAGACCATAAGCCTTATGTATCCTGTATTTGTCATCTTAACTATCTGAGGTCACATGCTGCTTATACAATCTTGAAGAATATAATGACTTAAGAATTTAAGTTGTAATTTTATAAGAGGTCTTCAAAATTGACTTTAGGATTTTATAGTAACTTCTGAATGGATAATATATGTGTGTGTGTGTGTGTGTGTGTGTCTGTGTGTGTGTGTGTGTGTGTGT
>NW_025398406.1:0-9534 GCF_016433145.1 Gracilinanus agilis | reverse complement strand
ATGATTCTTCAGCACTGTGGGGGAAGTGAAATATAAGTGAAATAGATTGAAGTTCGAAAAAGCCCAAAGCCCAACTCTAGGTCACCAGTCAAATGTGAACAAAGGTCAACCCTCCTACACCCATCCTTAATTTGTCATGGGACAGTTTCTTCTCAGTTCCCAGAGCTGTGGATTCCTGGGCCTTGTGCTTCACTGTGCTCTTTTGGGTGAGATTGTTGTAAAAACAAGTGGCTCTCCCTAGGCTTTCATTGTCATGGTGGCATTAGATCTTCCACTGGAAGAGAGGCTTTATTTACAGCCAGGACAAGCCCATTTCCCCACCTGTCCTTCTAAGTTTTTTGTCCCGTGTTCACTGGCCCATATCTAGCTCCGTCACAGTTTCCAGAGGCAGGGATGGCCCAACCTACCTTCCTAGCTTTCATTTACATTACAGCCCTTCACTTGCCCCATGTTCTAGCAATAACAGAGGGTAAATAGGGCATCCGTAAAGTTAACCTGTCTTCTTCTAGCCAACCACATGGCTAAGGCTATTAATATGTTCTATTTCAACCCATTAGAGAGCCCAAATATTTACTGCCCTTGAAACACAACCAGGAAAGTACTCAGGGTCTCCTATGGCTGTGCTTCGGACTTTCCCAACTTTAATACAATCTATCTGTTGCACCCTGGAACTTCTCTTGGTCCCTGGAGTCTCCTTACCCTGGAATATCTATCTGCCATGCCAAGCCTTCTCCCACCGGTGATTTCCTCCCAGACCTCCGTTTTAGAGGTGACCAGGACCAGTCAAACTTCATTCTCCTTCTGGCTCTGTGTCTGATTTTCCAGACTTTTTCCCTTTCTCCTTCCTCCATCCTCTTGTGTATTAATCTTTCTCCATTACAATGCAAACTCCTTAAAGCAACAGATGTCTTTTTTTGGTCCATATTTATATGCCTGGCACCCAGAAAGGACTTAAATGCTTATTGCCCTGCCTCATCTCTATGAGAGCTTGTCTGCCTCAATTTATTAAATGTCTTCGTCTTAAGTGAAGCTGAGAATTAGAAGCCCAATGCCCTTTCAAGATAAAAGGAAACTCTCTCTATTTAGGAATGCTACTGTTGTGGGGGGCTTGAGATGAACCCCTAGGGTTCGGGATGGCTACCCTTTGCAAGAACGCAAGACTCCACTAGCAAATGACTCATTCAGAATTTGAACTAAAGTTCTTGATTCCAAATGTAGCAGACTGACTCTCATGGCTGAATAAAGGATACTTGTTTGAATTCTTTAAAAAAAAAAGAATGCAAGACTCCATAACTTAGCTTAGAAATAAAAATAGAAATACATGAGGTCATGGAGAAGTGGCTGGGAGGACAGTGTGCAGGGACTAACACCACATCCTGGAAGAAATGAATCCTGGGGTTTTTATACTTTATTTATAACAGGTGCTATATGACTCGAGAAGGGTATGAATTCAGGCAGAAGTTGGTCACCCGCCTGGGGTCAGAGTGGTGTCTTATGTCCTGAAGACATTGGGGGCGACCTGCATTTAGTTTAGGGGACAAGTAGATGTCTTGGATACAACCAGATGGTATTGAAGCATAGCCTGGAGGTATATCTCTGTGCCCATCTGGAAATCCAGGGAAGAATCCAAGGGTGGATAATTCTCTCAAGGGTCTTTCTTATCATTAAGTCTTTGAAGACTAGGTCCACCCTTTCCTTAGCCTTAACAAGAATGCAAGGAAGCAAAGAAGGAATTTCTTTGAAGCCCTTCTATAACTTGGGGGTACAGTGCCACTAGGAAGATGGTTGGTCATCCTTAAGTTCTTCAGTGTTTCGTTTGATAGCCATTTTAAGCACACGTAGAGGCAGCATTCAGTTGCTTGGTAGAGCAATACTTGAGAGTGGAATTCAATTTGCCGCCAGTTGTTCAGCTTTAATAGTATCTCATCCTCACTTCATGCTGAGAAAAGTATAATGTGGTGGAGAGTTGTTGCCTTAGGGTCAGGGAAGTATGGAATTAACTATGGGCAAGTCACTAAATCTCAGTCTCCACATTCTCTCCTTTAAAACAGAAATGAGTCTATCTACAAAAATTTAGGGCCCGCTTTGTCCCAGGCCCCGTGTGAGCTACTAGGGATACAAAGAAAAAAGTGAGACGGTGCCTGCCTTCTGTGAGCTTACATTCTGCTTATATTACCCACCTACCAAACTTACTCTACAGGCTTGCTATGAAGATCATATAGAGTCACATTTATTAAGCACTTTAAACATTAAATCACTACGTATGCTATTATTCTTCACAGAAAGCAAAGGGGTGAGGTCTTAGAGCCATTTATGGTCAAGGCACAAGCAAGCCTTGAACATGATCACATTGTTGGTGTTGTTGTCATCGTTATTTTGCAATAGTCCCAGTAAAGGACTAACAAAAAAGCAGACAAAACCTGCTTCCAGAAATCACTTCAGCTACCAAAAAGTTGGTGGGGTCTCAAAAGAATACGATCGCCCTATTGCTCCACTGCGAGCCGAGATGGAATTAGGGTCAGAGTTAGGCACTCTCAGAAAGCCAGCAACCTCCTACCGTAATACCCTCACTTTGAAAATAAAATCTCTGTTCAGGTCACAAAAATTTGCTCTGGAAATGTGTACAGTACAGTTGCTTCCTCATCCCCAAATTATATAATTTTGAAAAGCTCTTTCACTGTAGAAGGTAGTGAACATGCTTCCTCTACTATGCAAATATCTGTGGCTATTAATTACTTAAGAGTCAAATGACAGCGAGTTGCCAAGAGGTAGGAATAAAGTAATAAAATACATAAGAGGGAAAAAAGTAAACTTTGACTCAAGGGTTGAGGTGAAGGGAGGATAACAGCAACACGGAGAGAAATAAAGAAGGAATGTAATGATTTATATGCAAAAGCCTGAAAGGGGCGTAGGACTTGTTTATGCTGAACAAGTAAAACTCCAGGATCCTCAGACAGACCCTTCTTCTGGCTTTCCCAACCTTCCTTGGGCTGGAAAATAGGTACTTGGACTTTTTTGGGTTATCTCTCTCAAAATGTGATTTGTAGGGGTCAGCTCAGCTGGATGGTTCAGGGGATTGAGAGCCAGGTCTAGAGATGGGAGGTGTCTTGATGGGCTCAAATCTGGCCTCACACACTTCCCAGCTGTGTGACCCTGGGCAAGTCACTTAACCCCCATTGCCTAGCCCTTACCACTCTTCTGCCTAGTGTGATAATTGGATTAAGTCTACCCTGCCCATCTTTAAATTTAATCACCAAAGGTGAGAACACCTCTAATTCTGGGAGGTCCATAACCCAAGTGTGCTAGAGTCAACTGACTGCCCCCTAGGCAGTACTATGAGAATCATCTGTTGTAATTGGACATGCAAATTAGGAGGGAGGAACAGGAAGTGATGCATAAGAGACCCCTTTTAAAAGGAGAAGGTCCTCAGTCAGCTGAGGTCTTTGGTGGAAGAGAGCATCTAGGGAGGAGCTCTTCTGGTTCATGGAGGAGTGTTAGAATGCTGAGACTCTGGTGGGACCTCTGACTACTTCCCTTTGAATTGTCATGTTGGTAAGTTAGGCTGACTCTCTCTCTCTCTCTCTTCCCTTGGCGTTTCTGGAGGCTCTACTCTCAGGGAGGCCTCTCTTGCCTCTCTAATTGTAAAAGGCCTTGTGGCTAGAAGCTTTGTTTAATTAACCTCTGTGTCCCTCTGCTGGGCCTCTAAATTCATACCTGGCCAGGGCCTCTGGTCCAGGCCAGAGTTTCTCTCTCTCAATTTCCCTACCTTCAACTTTCCTAATTGTAAATAAATCACCATAAAAGTCAATTTTAGACTTGAGATTATTCCTTAATTGGGGAAATTTCCCCTGGCGACCACCTTTTAATATAATGAACCCATAAAACCCCCTTTTCCCCCTTACACTTGGGACCAATACATAGTATGGATTCTAAGACAGAAGGTAAGGATCTAAAAAAAACAGATTTGTGGCATTTAAAAAAAGTTCTTTAGAGGGTTGGCATGGGAGCAGAAGTGCTCAATCCCCTCTGCCATCTTAGCTCCAGTGTGGCACACATTTTTTGAAAAGCAAACAGTATCACAAGGGCCCTTGAAAATCATATAGACCAAGGGACTCATTTCATAACTCAGAAAATTGAAGCCCAGAAAACACTTGCCCAAGGTCACACAACAAGTAGGTGCTGGATTGAAGACAAATAGGGGAAGACTAGGTCCTGTGGGGCAAGGGAAGAGTAAAACCAAAAGGAATAGGGGGCAGCTGGGTAGCTCAGTGGATTGAGAGCCAGGCCTAGAGACGGGAGGTCCTAGGTTCAAATCCGGCCTCAGCCACTT
Source organism: Gracilinanus agilis (assembly GCF_016433145.1). NCBI lineage: Eukaryota > Metazoa > Chordata > Mammalia > Didelphimorphia > Didelphidae > Gracilinanus > Gracilinanus agilis. Next base: position 5,204 of record NW_025398406.1, on the reverse strand, counting down.
CCCATCTGGGTGACCCTGGACAAGTCACTTGACCCCCATTGCCCACCCGTACCACTCTTCTGCCTACACAGTATTGACTCCAAGACAGAAGGTAAGGGTTTTAAAAAAAAAAAAAGAATTTCTAGAGTTGAGCTAACAGCAGGAGGCTTGGAACCAGGCAATTCTCCCAGCAGAATCCAGACATTAAAGGCTTATCCTACCTGTTCTTCTATAAGGTCTTTGTTATTCTTTGGTGTTTGTTTAATACTGTTGTCACTTCCTTTCCGTCTGGAACCATTGAAAACCAAAGCTAGACAACAATGGTGCTACTGGCAACCCAGCAAAGAGTCAATAAGAGCTGGGGAAAACTTGACCAAAGTGGGGGATTCCAAGAGAGATAAAAGACAATCCCAGCTTTCAAGAAGATCACTATCGAAAGCAGGAGACAACCTGCAAACAATGATGTACAAACAAGATAAGGTGGGGATCATTCTGGGAGAGGAGGGATCTGCTGAGAGGTTTCCTAGAGGGGGCAGGATTTTATCTGGTGCCTGAAGGAAGCCAGGAGGTGCTTAGAGAAGGGGGGTAGAGTGTCTTGCAGGAGGAAAAGCAAGGAAACCATTATCACTGGATCCCAGAAGACTGGAAAGGTGAGAGGGGGTTTGTTTATACTAACCAAAACCAGGTTGACAAGTCTGGGTTTTATGCTAAAAGCAGAGGGAGCCACTGAAGATCCTTGAGAAAGAAAGTGACATGCTCATACCTGGGCTTTAGGAAGTTTCTAATGTCAAAGATATACAGGGCGAATCAGAGAGGGAAGAGACTGAAGGCAAGAAGACCAATTTGGAGGCTGGTGCAAGAGTCAATGAAAGTCTAAACTTGGCTGGTAGCCATGTGAGCAGAAAGAAGAGTACAAACGTGAGAGATGTTGTGGAAGTAAAATTCAAGGACCTCTCTAATGCACTAGAAGTGTAATTGAAGGGGACAGCTAGGTGGCTTGGTGAATTGAGAGCCAGGCCTAAAGACAGGAGGTCCTGGGTTCAAATTTGGCCTCAACCACTTTGTAACTATGTGATGCTGGGAAAGTCACTTAACCCCCATTGCCTATCCCAGCCCTTACCACTCTTCTGTCTTGGAACCAATACACAGTACTGATTCTAAGATGGAAGCTAAGAGTTTTTTTTAAATGCTAGAAGGAGTAAGGACAATTTTTATCATGCGAAACACACTTCCAAATTGGTCATCGTTGTAAGAGCACACTCATATATATAAAACCAAACGCCCAAATACACCAATGTGAAAGATAGTATGTTTCGATCCCCATCCAAGTCCAACAGTTCTTTCTCTAGATATGGCTAACAATCCCCCACATACATCTTTCAGAATTGCCCCAGATCATTGCATTGCTGAAAGTAGCCAAGTTTTCCCAGTTGATCATCATACGACATTTCTGTTACTGTGTACAATAGTTTCCTGGTTCTGCTTATCTCGCTCTGCATCAGTTCCAGCAGATCTTTTCAGCTTTTTCTGAAATCATTTCATTTATCATTTCTCATAGCAAGGTAAAGTGTTTTTTTAAAAAAAGAAGCGTAATTGAATTCAGTGAGAATATAATAGAGATTAGAGCTCTTCAGGAAAAAGTCATTAAGTCTCATAAGATGGTAGGGAATTTAGAACAACAAAAAAAACTCTAAAAATTATCTATAAAAGAAAACAATTAGCTGAACAAAGTCAAAAGACAAGATCATCTTTTTTTTTTTCTAAAACTCTTACTGTCTCTCTTAGAATTAATCCTGTGTATTGGTTCAAAGGCAGAAGAGTGGTAAGAGCTAGACAATGGGAGTCAAGTGACTTGCCCAGGGACACACGGATAGGAAGTGTCTGAGGCCAGATTTGAATCTAGGACCTTCCCATGTCTAGGCCTGGCTCTCCATCCACTGAGCCACCCAGCTCCCCTCAACAAGATAATCTTTACAGAATGTTATCAAGAAGAACATATCTTGACTGAGCCTAAAAATGTTTTTAAAAAAGGCTATTGCCTATTGTTTTCAGGATTGAATACAAAATGAATTCTATTAAACACTTAAAGACTGATGAATACTTGTGTTATCAAAATTATTCTCAAAAACAGAGAAAGAAGGCACTCTACCAAATACTTTTATGAGAACGAAATGGTCCTGATACATAACCAAGAAGGGACAAAGCAGAAAGAGAGTAGTATAAAAATAATACACTAAAGAATATTAATACTGACATTTAAAATAAAATCCCTATAAGAAGACTGTAGCAATATATCCAGAAAATTATTCACAATAATCAAATCAAATTCACAACAGGGGTGTGCGTGGATGATTCAACATTAGGAAAACAACATAATGGTAAAAATGACAAAGATGAAATATTCTTGTCAAAAATGGAGAGAAAGTCTTTGATAAAATACAGCACTCAATTCTAGGAAAAATCTTAAAAAAATAATATGCAAGAGCCCTTCTTTAATATAGTCAAAAGGACATATCTCCCAACAAAAGTTGGCATTATTTACAGGGGAAAACACTGGACATTTTCCCAACATCTAGATAAAACGAGAATGTTTTTTTCTCCTCAATATTATATGAAATAGTTCAAGGAATGCTATAAGCAAGAAACATGCCCAAATTCACAAAGGGTCGAAGGACAGGAACATGCAGTTTGCAAAGGAACAAATCTAAGCTATCGGTAGTCATATAAAAAATGTTCCATTTACAATTAAAGACAAATGAAAGCAACTCAGAGGTTCAACTTCACATTCATTAGATTGCCAAATGGACAAAAAAGGAAGCCGATCATCAAAAATAAAATGTTAATGAAAAAAGTAAAAAGGAAGGTTTTATTAGCTCTAGCAATGAGAGAAAAAAAGTCAAAAGAAGGAGTATCAGCAAAAAGGAGACATAACAATGTATTTAGAAAAACCCAGAGTATTGATGAAAAGACTATTTCAGATAACTGTTGTTCATACTCTACATTTTCTATCCTCTCTGTCCACTCTAGATTCTCATTCTCTAGTTCATGACTAATATTCTAGGTTCTCTCTCTTCTCTATTTCTCTTGCCATCAAACCTTCTAAGACATTCATTTGTTCTAGGTTTTCCATGCTAGGGGGTTTCTGCCACTGACTTACAACACTTGCCTGGTAGATTCGACTTTTTCATTGTGCTTCACTTCCAGAACAACGCCAATTCTTTCAAGCGTCAGAGAGGACACTGTCCCATGGTAGGGTCTTTCCCCTATACATATGTCCCTGATTATGCAACTCCCCACTGCTCTATACCTTCTGAGTTACCTTTTCCCCCCATTTGTCTCAAAATTTCCTAAGCGTGTCTATATCCTCTCACCCCTACAGGTCTCAGTTTCTCCCATGAGTTCATCCCCCTCAAGGTAGGGCAGAAGGGCTTCTCTTCACCCATAGGAGCATTCATCATTGAAACCTTCTCCTACCACCAAAGCAAGGCCTTCTTCCTTTCTCCCTCTTTTTGATAATTTTCCCCTCTTCCCCCTTCCCCATTACCCCATAGACTCTTCCACAGGAGTTCCCCTCATTGCTAGTCCTCATTTTGGCCCAGGCACATCACACATTCTTCTCTATCTTCCAATCCCTTCTGTCCCTTTTATATACCCTCCTTTGCTTTATTGTAGACCCCCCAAAAAACTTTGATAGGTTCTATCCATAAGAAGTAGGCCCCTATTGTGACCTCCACCAAACTTCTACATTCACCCTTCTCCATGAAAATGCTTAGTGGTCTCTTTCTGGTCTCTTCACTATCACTCCGTGGCTATTGCTGTCCTTAGCTACTACATGTATTCATATTGCTTGCATTTCCATTGTCTGGGGTATTTGAGAAACAAATAAAATCCTCACTTCTGGTTTTCTTCCTAAAAATGTTTCAGATACTCTTTATTTTTTTTTGTTTTTTTTTTTTCAGATACTCTTTATTATTGAGGATCTATCTCCTTTCATATGGTTAAGCTCACATTGTCAGGGTAGGTCACCCTTGGCTGCACCCTGAACTCCACTGCTCTTCAGAACACATTCTCTCCTACATTTTTTTTTGATGGATTTGGAATAATTTGGAATAATCCAAACAAAAAAATGTTTTTATTTCCTTTCTATTTGAAAGTCTTTCTCATGATTGCTTAAGGTACTTGTTTCTGAATTGAATCATTAAATATAATCACTGTGTCTTAAGAGTTTGCAGCCTGAGTTTTTTTCTGGAGGTGACCAGTGAATTCTTTTTTTTTAAATCTTTACTTTCTGTCTCAATAACAACTAGGCAAATGTGGTTAAATGAATTGACCAGGGTCACACAGCTAGGAAGTTTTCGAGGCCAGATTTGAAACCAGGTCCTTCCAATTCCAGGCCTGATGCTCTATCCACTGAGCCTCCTAGCTGTCTCATACCTATGAATTCTTTCAATTGGTATTTCATTTTCTGTGTTCTGAAGTTCTAAGCAATTCTCATATGTTACTCCTTGAATGATGGTGTTGATTTTTTTTGTCTTGTCACCTTCTTATCAGTTCTTTAGTTTGTCTACATATATATATGTTCTGCTCGCATGAGCATATTTTCTTTGGATGCCTTTGTTTCTTGTTTCTCTTCTTCCAAATTTTCCTTCCCTTCTGGATTTTTACATTCCTAACATCTTTTTCTCTCCTTTGTTTATTTGGTGAGAATTGCCAATGCAGATTCCAGGTTTTCTATTCTGCCCGTTATTTTCGTTGTGCACAACATAAATTCTGTATGAAGAACATCATCAATTTTTTTTTAAACCCTTAACTTCTGTGTATTGTCTCATAGGTGGAAGATTGGTAAAGGTGGGCAATGGGGGTCAAGTGACTTGCCCAGGGTCACACAGCTGGGAAGTGTCTGAGGCCAGATTTGAACCTAGGACCTCCCAGTCTCTAGGCCTGACTCTCAATCCACTGAGCTATCCAGCTGCCCCTCATCATCAATTTTTAAAAGAACTGCAAATTATAAAGGACCATTTTAAAGTATGTTCCAAATCACTATTAGTAAGAGAAATGCATATTAAAACAACTCTAAACGAATATTAAAATTCCCCTCACATAGGGTAAACTGTCAAAGACGATTAAAAAAAAACAAAAGAGGAACCAACAATAATGGAAAGATTATGGGAAGATACACTCTGCATAACTAAGAATGGGTTATATAACTAAGCTATATATATATA
>NW_025398405.1:0-5571 GCF_016433145.1 Gracilinanus agilis | reverse complement strand
CCTTCCTTCCTTCCTTCCTTCCTTCCTTCCTTCCTTCCTATAAGGCCCAAAGAGAGGGACTAATTTGCCCAAGGTCATCACCCAGCTAAGCATAGAAATCAGTCTCTTGACTTTCAACCCAAGGTTCTGTCTACTCACCAGGCTTCTCTACGTGTAACTTTATAGTCTTTAATCAACTTATTCCTTGGCTTTTGTCTTTCTGCATCTTTTCACTGTCTCATGTCCTAATCCCATTCATCATTTAAAGTGTCCTTTTCTAATTCCCAACCGTGATGTAGCTAGGTGGCAAGTACCTGGCTTGGAGTTAGGAAGATCAGACATAGACACTTACTAGCTGGGTGACTCTGGGCAAGTCACTTAACCTCTGTTTGCCCAGGAGGTCGCTAGGTATCTCAGTGGATGGAGTGCTGAGTCTGTAGTCAGGAAGACCTGAGTTCTAATACAGCTTCAGACATTTACTAGCTGTGTGACCCTGGGCAATCATCTCACAGTATGATGTTAATAGAAATGATTTTCTGTTAACTAACTATATACCCATGACTTTATCATAGAGTTTCAAAATCTGATCCCTCACCTCTCTTTAACTAGTCCAGAGATGAAGATTCTGCATTTATTCCACCATGGAAATGGAACAGCTCATAATAAACATGTTGCACTTTAAAAAAAAGAAGTTTGTCTCAGTTTCCTCCTCTGTCAAATGAGGTGGAGAAGAAAATGGCGAGCTACTCCAGTATCTTTGCCAAAAAAATCCCAAATGGATAACAAAGAGTTGGTCACTGAAACGACTGAACAATTGCCAGCCAAACTGGTTCACTGTCTCCCCCTGAATCCCTTCTGCCCTTTGTACTCACACTGTTCCCCAGGCCTAGAATGCCTTCATCAGCTGAATTCTTTTCTGGTCCTTAAAGACCAAGTCAAAAGCCATGTCTTCTAGGTAGACTTATCCATGAGTGTAAAAGACCTGATTTCCCCTTTCGACTTGACACAGCTCTTAAAAACCCCCTCACTGATGCACTTCTCTCTCTCTCTCTCTCTTTTTTTTTCTTAAACCCTTACCTTCCATCTTGGAGTCAATACTGTGTTATATTGGCTCCGAGGCAGAAGAGTGGTAAGGGTAGGCAATGGGGGTCAAGTGACTTGCCCAGGGTCACACAGCTGGGAAGTGTCTGAGGTCAGATTTGAACCTAGGACCTCTGGGCCTGGCTCTATCCACTAAGCCACCTAGCTGCCCCTCATCTATACCTTAAAAGGTTGAGACAATGTTATCTCCTTTCCCAAGTCCTCATCCTTTCTTTTTTAATTTTTAAAATTTTTATTTTAAACCCTTAACTTCTGTGTATTGGCTCCTAGGCAGAAGAGTGGTAAGGGTAGGCAATGGGGGTCAAGTGACTTGCCCAGGGTCACACAGCTGGGAAGTGGCTGAGGCCGAATTTGAACCTAGGACCTCCCCTCTCTAGGCCTGACTCTCAAGCCACTGAGCTACCCAGCTGCCCCCTGCACTTCACTTGAAACACTATTTATCAGCTTGTCTTTTCTCCCTTCTAGAGGAGAAGATTCAGGAGGGCAGGAAGTGTGGCTCAAATAAGCTTGCTATCTCTCCCTGGACTAAGCATGGTGCTGGGTACCCAGGAGAGTTTACTGTTTACTGAATCAAACGGAACTCCACTGAGTCTTTTTTGATGTGCGGCCCCTAGAATCTCTTTGTGACATTCCCAGGGACACCCAATAAGGTTTTCTGTTCTTTCTAATCCTTCTTCCTCCCCCCCAGTACCTCTCAGTGCCATTCTGACCTTTAAAAATTTGGAAATGATCAGAACCCTTACTTTCCATCTCAGAATCAGTACTGTGTATTGGTTCTGGAGCAATCCACTGAGCTACCCAGCTGCCCCTCATTCTGAATTTTCTAAGTAAGTATCGAAAAGGCCAATGTCTTCTCGCCCGAGTTCAGAAGGATTCCTGAGCCCTTTCCTCAGCCTGACTTCTCGGAGGCTGTCATCTTCTAAGTATAGCCTACACTGTTTTTCCCTTCTGCTTTCCCACACCAAAGCTCCTCTGTGCCTTCTCTGTCCACTCCCACAAGCCTCCCAAGATCTCCCCCAAGCTTATCTCTTTTGGCTCGGCATTTTGCCACCCCCAAAGAGTTTGGGATTCTCTGCCAACTGTATACTCCCTCTTCCAGATCGGTTTTATAAATGTTAAACACGATTGGTTCCAGGACCCATTCCTGGGGGAACACAAAGCCCCGGGGAGCCACACGTTTCTTCCTACCCTTCGCTGCTTCTCTCTCAAGTCACATCACAAACACTCGTCTCTAGCATTTGTAGAGGCCTTAAAGGTTTACAAAATGCTTCACATGTGTTATTTCAACCCAGGCTGGCAACATCGCTATGAAGGAGATGCCATTATTTCTGTTATTCTTTTACTTATTATTTATTATATAAGATATTCTGCTATCGAATACATATTTTATATAATGTATTACAAGTATCCCTTCCACATAGTGATTTTCCCCATTGTGGATTCGATATATAGTGGGTCAGCATAAGAAAATAAATGGGAATTTGGGGGGAGGTTTGCAGAAGCCATAGATGATGTGTGAAGGCCAGCAGAAACTCAGAAATGCATTTAAAAATATGTATATAGTGTTATATAAGATCAATATATTTTCTTTTAAAAACCATGAATATATACCATTTTTTCTTTGTTAAGAAATCCTTACCTTCTATCTGCCCCAATCCTATAATATCCCCCTCTTAAAACCCTCACCTTCCATCTTAGAATCAATACCATGTTTTGGTTCCAAGGCAGAAGAGCAGTAAGGGCTAGACAATGGGGGTTAAGTGACTTGCCCAGGGTCACAAACCTGAGGCCAAATTTGAACCCAAGACTTTCCAACTCCAGACCTGGCTCTCTATCTATTGAGGCACCCACCTAGATGCCCCAATTCTATAATTTTTTTTTATACATTAAAACTCTTATCTTCTATCTTCGAATCAATACTGTGTATTGCTTCCAAGTTAGAAGAATAGTAAGGGTTAGGCAATGGGAGTTAAGTGACTTGCCCAGGGTCTCCCAGGTAGAAAGTGTCTGAGGTCAGACCTGAACATAGGACCTCTCATTTCCAGACCTGGCTTTCCATCCATTGAGCCATTTCGCTGTCCCCTACTATCTCTTTTATTAAATTAAAATAAGTAAAAAGTTAAAGTTTGTGAAAAGATAGTGAAAGCTAGTAGATGACAAACAAAGGCTAGAAATATGGATATATCTCTAAAAGTTTAATAAATAAAATTTACAAATGCATATAAGGTACTATAAATACTCCACAAAAGACAAATATTTAGACTTCTCTGGTATGAAAGGAGGACCAAAAAAATTTCATGAGGATTTTCCAGATTGCAGGGACATCATGACCCTGTTTGGGGTGAAATAAAGGATACTTGTATTTTATTATTTCTTAGTATCCATTTTACAGATGAGGAAACTGAAATTGAGAGGGTTAAGTTGCTCCTAAGGCAAGATCTGAACCCAGTCCTTCATGACTCTCAGGTCCAATTTTCTAACTACTCTGCTCTGTATTCAATTGCCTAATAAAATCATGACTCAAGTCCCTCGTACTCTGAAGGGCCATAGAAATGATTCTAGACTCCTGAAGACACAGAGGGGAACATAAGATTCAGTAGATCCTATTGTGATAAAGAAGACTCAAGTGGTTGATTTGTCTGCATTCCCTTCAAAGACGATCGGCCACCAAATGGTGAATACAGAAAGACTTGTCACTTGCATCAGTGGAGAGAGTAAAGTTAGGATCTTGGCAATACTGTTCCTACAATGGCTTCAAAAGCTATTATTTCTTCAAGGCTTTAAAGTTTACAAAGAACTTTATATGCATCACCTAGCACAGGTCTTACAACCATCCCATTGGCCAGGCACAAAAGGTATTAGCTCCATTTAAAAAAAAATAAGGAAACTGAGGTTTGGAAATGTTATCCTTCAAACAAGTATCAGATCCCACTTGGCCATACTTTCTGCCACGCATACAATCCTTCCTCTCTCTAGTGAAAAGTGTTTTTGTTTAAGTTGAAATAAATTAATATTTGAATTGAATTTAAATGGAATAAGTGAGGAGGGAACACCAAAATACATGAGGTTTGAGGAAGTGAGAGGGAGGGGATAAATAGAAGGAACAGGGAGAGATAAAAAAAGGTAGGAAGAAAGAGGGAAGAAGACAGAAAAAGAATACCCTAATGAGATCAAAGAAAGAGGAAAAAGACCTTTATGTACAAAAATATCTATAGCAGTTCTTTTCATGGTGGCAAAGAATTGGAAACTGAGAGGGCGCTCATCAATTGGGAAATGACTGAACAAATTATAGTATGTGAACATGACAGAATCTCATTATGCCTTTTTTATTTTAAAAAATCCTTACTTTCTGTCTTAGAATCAATAGTAAGTATCAGTTCCAAGGCAGAAGAGTGGTAAGTCTAGGCAATTAGTCTGTGCCCATGGTTACACAATTAGGAAATTTCGGAGTCCACATCTGAACTCAGGACCTCCTATCTCTGGCTCTCAATCCACTGAGCCATCTAGCTGCCCTATTTTAATTAATTAAAATTTTAAACCCTTACTTTCTGTCTTAGAATCCATACTGAGTATTGGTTCCAAGGCAGAAGAGTGGTAAGGGCTAGGTAATGGGGGTCAAGTGACTTGCCCAGGGTCACACAGCTGGGAAGTGTCTGAGGTCACATTTGAACCTGGGACCTCCCATCTCCAGGCCTGGCTCTCTATTCACTGAACCACCTAGCTGCCCCCAATTCCTGTAGTATCTTTTTGTTCCCATACCTAAAACCCTTACCTTCTGTCTTAGAATCCACACTGTGTATTGGTTCCAAGGTAGAAGAGTGGTAAGGGCTAGGCAATGGAGGTCAAGTGACCTGCCCAAGGCAATACAACTAGGAAGTATCTGAGGTCATATTTGAATCCAGGATCTCTAATCTCTAGGTCTGATTCTCAATCCACTGAGCCCACCTAGCTGCCCCTCTCCATCCTATTATATCTTTTTTTTTTTTAAACCCTTACCTTCCATCTTGGAGTCAACACTGTGTATTGGCTCCAAGGCAGAAGAGTGGTAAGGGTAGGCAATGGGGGTCAAGTGACTTGCCCAGGGTCACACAGCTGGGAAGTGTCTGAGGTCAGATTTGAACCTAGGACCTCCAGTCTCTAGGCCTGGCTCTCAATCTACTGAGCTACCCAGCTGCCCCAATCCTATTATATCTTAAGAAAGGATGAAAAGGATCATTTCAGAGAAACCTGAAAAAACTTGAATGAACTGATGCAGACTAAAGTGAGCAGAACCAAGAGAATAATTATTATCAAAAATAGGCAAAAATCATAAAAAGATGGCCTCAAAAGATATGAGAACTCTGATCAATGCACTAATCAGCCATAACACCTACTTAGAAAGAGGTGATAGATTGGGGTACATTTTGTGGGCCAGAATGAGAGACACATTTCTGGACCCAGCCAATGTGGGAATTTTTGATCGACTATGTTTACATTTGGAAGGGTTTCTTT
>NW_025398404.1:0-4134 GCF_016433145.1 Gracilinanus agilis | reverse complement strand
CCTCCTCCTCTTCCTCTTCTTTCATCATCTTCTTCTTCCTCTTCCTCCTCCTTCATCTTCTTCTTCCTCTTCCTCCTCCTTCATCATCTTCCTCCTCCTCCTCCTCTTCCTCCTCCTCCTCCTCCTCTTCCTCCTCCTCCTACTACTCCTCTTCCTCCTCCTCCTCCTTCTTCTTCTTTTCTTCTTCTTCTTTCTTCTTCAATAAACCCTCACCTTCCATATTAGAATCAATACTATGTCTTTGTCCCAAGGCAGAGGAGTGGTCAGGGCTAGAGAATGGGGCTTAAGTAATTTGCCCAGGGTCACACAGCTAGGAGGTATCTAAGGTCAGATTTAAATCTAGGACTTCCCATCTCTATACCTGATGTTCTCTTCCTTGTGTTACCTAGGTGGCCCAGCATCATGCTTTTAAGGAGATAATTAATTTTTTTCTCTTTTGGATTCGGATTCCCTAAGGAAAGGGTTCCTCCTGTGTATCTTGTCAACAATATAAGACTGAAATAACATCCCTCCCTGTCTATCCCCACCTCCACAATGCAAATACAATGCTTTTTTCATTCAATTTTCAATTTTACTCAAATTTTTGACTCCACTTGCAGTTTTCTTGGCAAAGAATGGTTTGCCATTTCCTTCTCCAGTTCATTTTCCAGATGAGGAAATTAAGACAAACAAGGTTAAGTGACTTACCTAGGGTCACACAACTAGTATCTGAGACTGAATTTGAACTCAGGTCTTCCTTACTGCAGACAAATACAATGGCTATGCAAAGGTAATAATTAAAATTAAATTATGAGGTTGTTAGTAGCTTTAGTAGCTTTATTATGTCAAAGTAGTGATAGTAACAAGAGGAAAATGTAGGGAAAAAGTAGAGAGTTGCCTAATCTACCACTCTATGTGGCATTCTGATGGAATCAAGCTCACCACTGGCAGGGTTCCAATAACCAGCCAGAAGAACATGAGAGTGTCTATCCAGAGCCTTGATCTCACCTTTATAAACAGTTTTCTCCACCCACTAGGTCTCAGGAACCAATCATAGTTCCTTATTTTGCCTGGCACTGCCCAGTAGGTAGTGCCTGTGGGATCAGTTTCCCATCTCATTGGTTTCAACATCCTTTCTCTGAGGGTGTGTCAGTACTTGCACATTTTAGTGTTAAAAGATCTTCAGGGCACTTGATTGATTACACCAAATCAAAGTGACATAATGGAGAGAGGAATTCACTTCTCACAATTCCCCCATAATTCTACTGGGAGACGAGCATGTTGAAATCTCCCCATTTGAAGGTTTTGGGAGATTAACATATGTAATTTCACCAATGAATCATTTCAAATAATCATCTTATACATCTAAAGATTCTCTTACTAGAGGTGTATAGAATATTGCACTTTACCTAGAGGGAATTACAATAATTTGGGGATCAGAGAGAAATAAAAGAGAAAGAAAACTGAAACAATGATTGTTAGACTCATTGACAAAAACCCAGTTAGGGGGCATTCCCCTTTGCCTTAAGAGTTTACATTCAGACTAAATATGTTCAACCCACTTTGGCTCAGTTCATTATATCCCAAAGTCCACTCTGGATCTTTTGATGCAGTGTGTGGTTTCTGCAGGCATCCTTATGGCACCTTCTCCAAAAGATCTGCTTTCTTGATTTGGGGTGTTGGTGAATTTCTTTTCCTGAAATTTCTCTAAAAGATTTTAAACCTTGGATTTTAGGATAATTATATAATCCCCCCTCAGGAGAATGTTGACCAAAATCTGAATCTCCCTGGGACACATGACTTAGTTATTGGATATATGAATCAATTTTCAAAAAGAAAAACCAAAAACACACTAAAAAACTGAAATAGAAAAAATAAATTCTGGACAAAAATGTATATCAAAATCTTATATGTATAAAATGATGAGTAAAAAATGAGTAAACCCAAAACAGGTTTTTCTTTGAATCCTCATCAAGGCTCACTTAAAGTGATGCCCTATAAGCCTGCAGGACAAATGCAGCAATATTGCACTTACCCATCCACAGCCAGGCCTTCAGAAAATTGCTATACTATAAAAGAAAAGGGACTAGATTTTGAAGTGGAAGGGAAATATGATTCCCTGGTCTGCTTTTACTTTCAATTTCAGGGATTGGGGAGGCAAAATGAAAGCCAAACAAAGGTACTTGTAGGAAATCTGGTACAGTAGAGTACTGTGTCTGAAGTTGTCAAACAGCTGCTTCCTTGAACCTCAAAACAAGTCCTCTTTCTTGGAGTAGATTCTCATCAATCTCACAGGGATTCGTGGTCCCCTTGACCTTGTGCTTCTTGGTACTGTGCAGTGATTTTTTTGTGATCCCTTCTTCTGAAATCAGATATCATTATTAGTAAAAGTCCCCAAATATTTAACAATCAATGTTAGGTTTCCATAGTCTAAAACTTTTGGTTATGCATTGGTATTAAGGCTATTGTAAACTTATCCTTCAAAATCAAAAACATTAATATTGATTCCATGTACTTCAAGTACAGAAAATAAAAAATAGGAGGAAAAATCAAATATCCTATTGCAAACATAAAGAAAAGAATAATAATAATTTCAAAAAATTTAGGAATTCAACGTGTCAGCCAGAACATTGTCCAACTTGTCTATGGACTTTTAAAATGGTATTATCTCTAGTCCAGTCATAGGAAAAGGGTACAAATATAGACAGTTGCATGTGGCAGGATACAGTCAATCAGTGTTGATAGAAGACACCCATTTTACATGTGAGCAATGAATCCAGGTGTCCTTTTCTCCAATTTTGATAGTTTTTGGAGTCGTTAATAGGAAATTACATTCACCTTGTACTTAAATTGGGTTACTAAGACTTCTTCACTATGGGTGTAGGAACAAACTGAAATAGTTAACATCAATAAGGCAAAGGAGTCTGAAAAGGCTTAAAATTCACCTCCAGACTCTTTGAGGTTCCTTCCTCTCCTGAGTACCCTCATTCATCTAGATTCCTTTGTTCACAACTCTGGGGTCCCCAATACTGAGGGGGGTTGCCACACTGAGTACAGTGAGGGCACACCCCATATTGGATGTTTTGGTGTGAGTTATGATTTGCTTCAATTGAATCCCTATTCCTATTTGAGTTTCTGTTATTGTTATTATTCCTCAAGCTTCTATTTCTATTTTGCTGATTTCTCTTTCTACAATTCATAATTACATGACCCACCTTTCCACAAAATAACATGTTGGTGGTTGCTTCCTGGATTCTTGTAAAAGACTTATGGCCAGTCCCTGTTTTTCAGTTGCTTTTTCAACTTTTTCAATTAATGCATCTATTCTCTTCATTAATTTCTCCACAAAGTCAGTGTTGTCTTCATCTTTCTTTTTATATCCATCAAAAATGTAAACTGCTACTCTTTTTAAATCCTTGAGATTCATATTATCCCAGTTTGGACATTTACTCATAAAATAGTTCTTAACTACCTTACAACTGTTTTTTACAAATTGTCTCTTGATTTGTTTGACATCTCTTTCCCTAGTAATATCTAGGTCTGCATATCTGCTTCCCAGCTCAATAAGCTTATCCATAAACTGAGAGGGGTTTTCATCATTTTTATGATTTAGAGTTTCAAATTTAGTCCACATACCAGGCCTATCAGAGCAAGCTCTCATTGCTTTTAGTAGTTCATTCCTAGCCTGACATAGTTGTAAGTAATCTTCCTCTAAATTTGGGTCCCATTTAGGATCTTCTTTTGGCCAGTGAATCTCTCCCTCTCCCTGGGCCTGATTATTTCTTTCTCTTTCTGCTAGTAGAGTGTGGAGCAAACTTTCCATATCAAGAAATGTGAGATTATAAATCCCGTAAATGCTTTCAAACTTGTTTACAATGGGATCATCTTCAAAGGAAGGACTTTTTCCTTTGAATCTCTCAATATCTTGTGGAGAGATAGGTGTATGATGTCTAATGTTTACTAAGTTCCCTTGTTTATTATAAGTGGGAACTTCCCTTAGGGAGAATAGGCCTTTAATTGAATTGTCTGTGATTACTGCTGCTTGGATTGTTTTTTGGATTGCAGTGGAGTGGGTGGAAGGAGGGGGAGGAGGAAGAGTGGTAGGGGCAGAGAGAGAGATGGGTCAGATAGGGGCAGGGGGAAGAGTGGTAGGGG
>NW_025398403.1:0-9461 GCF_016433145.1 Gracilinanus agilis | reverse complement strand
TATATATATATTATTTTTATCTTATTTATTATTTATCCTATTTATTATATTTATCTTATTTTTTTCTAATGCAATTGGTGTGATTTTAGTTGGTACTGAAGGACATTTTGGAAAAGCTCTACTTCCCAATTTTGTTGATATCTTTTCATTCATCCCTATGGTTTCTTATGTTATTTGTACCTCTGATTACAAAGTTTCTGGTAATCAAGTAAGTTACTGGAATGAATGTTCTTACCATATTGGTAGCAAGACACACACAGCAGGTGCTTGTTGACAACAATTTTTTTAAAGAGCACTAAAATAACATCTTGATTAACTGTGAACTGGAGTTGAGGGAGCAGGAGCCACCCAATAATTGGTCATTATACAATAGTCAAGATGGCAGTCATTACAAGCCTGTCCATTTATGAAGAAGAGTCAAAGCTTATCTGAGAGAAAAGGGGAGGGAGCATAGTGTAGTGGTTAGAGGTTTGGCTTTGATGCAGAAGGACCTAGGATTAAATTCTCTGTCTAATGCATACCGGCTATTCATTCCATGAGCGATTCACTTAAACTCTCTCTTCTCCCTGACTCTTAAGATTATAAGTTGCTGAAGAGTTGTCAACTGTATTTGTAGAGGGATTTTCCACACAAGGAGCTCTCCATGTTGATATGATAATAATAAGCACAAATCAGAGATTGAAACTAAAAATATGGGTTAAATCATGTACAGCCTCATCTGAACTGCCAAAGGGGTTTGGATGAATTCCTTACAGATTTCAGCTCCTTTCAGTCAATTTCTTCAGGTCTGGAGACACAGCTGGATGTCATGGGAAAGGCTACAGAAACCCAACAGTTTTACAGATCTATTTCCTGATAAGGACTTCACTGGTGCCTGAATCTTTTTATAAAAAAGAAAACTCATAGGTTCAAAATCCAATGAAGCCTAAATCAAATGACTTTTCCTATATAGCTGAAATAAGATTTTCAAATATTCTACTGAGGAAAAAATCAATTGCCTCAGGCACAAAAATGCCTCAACTTTATTAATGTGCTTTCTTAAAGGATTTGTGATTTTGCTGGTGTAGATACTTCTTCCATTAATGCAGATTACAGCCACTCTACTACTTGGTCTTCCAGAGTTAGTTTAGCTGAAAAATTCAACCCATTGTCAGCCTGGTGTTGAAGTGTTCTGACTTAACTAAGTCAGATGATGGACATAGAGCTTGCTATCCGGCTCATATCCAAAGCCTTTCTAGTTTGGTAGGGCAGATATGCCACATCTCTATTACATCTGATCCTTATAGCAATCGTGTATGGTAAGTGTTATTCTAACACGGGTAGTATCTTAGGCAGGATTGGAATTAAATCTTCCTGATTCCAGGTCCATTACTCAATTCAGTATGCCACAAATAATCTATGAATCTAAAGTCTATATAGAAAATTTATCTGTTACCAAACCAACAGAAATCACATGATTATCTCAATAGATGCAGAAAAAGTCTTCAACGAAATGCAACACTCATTCCTATTAAAAACACTACAAGGTATAGGAATAGAAGGACCTTTCCTCAAAATAACAAACACTATTTATTTAAAACCATCAGCAAGTATCATCTGCAATGGGGATAAATTAGAGGCCTTCCCAATAAAATCAGGAGTGAATCAAGGATGCCCATTATCACCTATATTATTTAATATTGTATTAGAAATGCTAGTGGTAGAAATTAGAGAAGAAAAATAAATTGAAGGGATCAAAGTAGGCAATGAGGAAACTAAACGATCATTCTTTGCAGATGATATGATGGTATATCCTGGAAAATCAACTAAAAAGCTAGAAGAAATAATTAACAATTTTAGCAAAGTTGAGGATAAAAAATAAATCCACATCAGCATTTCTATATACTTCCAACAAAAATCAGAAGCAAGAGTTAGAAAGAGAAACTCCATTTAAAATCACTCTAGACAAAATAAAATATTTGGGAATCTATCTGCCAAGACAAACTCAGGAATTATATGAACACAACTACAAAACACTTTTCACACAAATAAAACCAGATCTAAAAAATTGGAAAAACATGAATTGCTCATGGGTAGGATGGGCTAATATAATAAATATGACAATCTTACCTAAACCAATTTATTCAGTGCCATACTTATCAAACTGCCAAAAAAAATTTTTATAGAATCAGAAAAAGTATAACAAAGTTCATCTGGAAGAACAAAAGATCAAGAATAATAAGCAAAATAATGAAAAAAATGTAAAGGATGAGAGCTCTAGCAGTACCAGATCTTAAACTGTACTACAAAGCAGTGATCATCGAGATAGTCTTACCAGCTAGGAGATAGAAGGGTGGATCAATGGATTGTAGTAGGGGTAAATGACCTCAGCAAGCTAGTGTTTGAGAAACCTAAAGATTCAAGCTTTTGGAATGAGAACTCACTATTTGACAAAAACTGCTGGGAAAACTGGAAAACAGTATGGGAAAAATTAGGTTTAGATCATATCAAAATAAATTCAAAATGATTAAATGACCTAAATATGAAGAGTGAAATCATAAATAAATTAGGTGAACATAGATTAATATAGGTGTCAGATCTATGGCAAAGGAAGGAATTTAAGACCAAGCAAGAGATAGAGAACGTTATAAAATCTACAATGAATAATTTTGGTTATATTAAATTAAAAAGGTTTTGTACAAACAAAACCAAAGCAACAAAAATTAGAAGGGAAGCAACAAACTGGGAAAAAATTTTATAACAGAATTCTCTGACAAAGGTCTAATTTCCCAAATATATATAGGAACTAAGTCAAATGTGCAAAAAATCAAGTCATTCCCCAATTGACAAATGGTCAAAAGATATGAATAGGCAGTTTTCAGATGAAGAAATCAAAACTATTAATAATCACGTGAAAAAATGTTCTAAATGCCTTCTAATTTGAGAAATACAGATCAAAACAACTCTGAGGTACCACTTCACACCTAGCAGATTGGCCAATATGAAAGTAAAGGAAAATAATAAATGTTGGAGGGGATGTGGCTAAATTGGGACACTAACAAATTGATGGTGGAGTTGTGAATTCATCCACACATTCTGGAAGGCAATTTGGAATTATGTCCAAAGGGCTTTAAAAGAATGTATGTCCTTTGATCCAGCAATACCACTACTAAGTTTGTAACTCAAAGAGATAATAAAAAGGGTTGTACAAAAATATTCATAGCCGCATTCTTTGTGGTAGCAAAAAATTGGAAAATGAGACTGTGTCCCTTGATTGGGGAATGGCTGAACAAATTGTGGTACATGATGGTGATGGAATACTATTGTACAATAAGGAATGATAAACTGCTTGATTTCTTTAAGAATTTGAAAGACCTCCATGAACTGATGCGGAATGAAATGAGCAGAACCAGGAGAACATTGTATACAGAGATTGAAATACTGTGGTACAATCAAATGTAATCAACTTTGCTACTAATAGCAATGCAGTGATTCAGGACAATCCTGAGGGATTTATGAGAAAGAATGCTATTCACATCTAGAGAAAGAACTGTTGGGATAGAAATGCAGAAGGAAAACATTTGATTCATCACTTGTTTATATGGGTACAGGATGTGGGGTTTTGGTTTTTAAGATTACTTTATTATAAAAATGAATAATATGGAAATAGATATTGAGTGATAATACATGTGTATAACCCAGTGGAATTGCTTGTCAGCTCTGGGATGGGGGAGTGGAAGAGAGGGGGTTACATGAATCATGTAACCATGGAAAAACACTTAAATTAAAAAAGGCAATTTAGACCACGTTCTGGTTAATGTTAAAATATATTTACAAATTCCAGTCATAATGACCTAGCAATAAGCTCTATACACCAAAACTTTTTTCATTGATTTATGTATCTGAAAGTCACCACCTTCCCCTACCTCCACTATCATAATCATGTTTGCTAAAAGCTTACTTTAAGGTAAGGTAAGGTACTGTTTGACAGTCAATATATCTTTTGGGGTTCAATTCTAAGATAGATTAGATGTGATTTTCAGAGAGAATTTTGTGCACTAAGGAACTAATTTCCTCAAATGGCTGAAATCCTATATCTTCCACAAAGCTAAATGTAGAGAAGGCAAGTATGTTCTAGACCAGTGATGGGCAAACTTTTTAAAGAGGGGCCAAAGGAAAGGAAATGCTCATCTGTCAGTCTGTTTCTAAGACAACTCTTTCGAAGTTTCATTGTATTGTATCCTGCTCATCGTATTCGTCAGATTAGGAATAATGTTGAGCAGCCAGATAGAACATTTCAGGGGGCCGCATCTGGGTGGTAGTTTGCTCATGACTGCTCTAGGTAAAACTCAGAGTCTCTTGGAATACTATGACAGATACCTTTAAGAAAGAAGCAAGAAGCAATATGATATAATAGAAAGAATGTTGTTTTGAGAATCAGAAGTCCTGATTGCAAGTCCTAATTCTGGCACTTCTCTGTGGGACCTTGAGCCAAGTTGCTGCACTTTTCTGAGACTCAACTTTGTTAATGATAATATGATGAAGTTGAACTAGATTCTTTTCCCCAGAAGGTCCTTTCCACTACTATAGCCTATGTGAATCAAGAATTTATCTCAGTTTTTTGACTAACTGTGTGACCTTTGACAAGTCATTTCCCTCACTGGACTTCAGTTTCCTTATCTAAAAAAATAAAGGAGATGAACTAGATGATTCTTACATCCCTTCTGCATCTGAAAGGTTATGTTCAAGAAAGTTTTTCATGCCTTGGGCTTATTCACTAAATAAAGATATTCTCATTCTGCAATAAATAAAACAGAGAACAATGGAAGTATTTCCCCAAATTAATCCATTCACTTAATTAGACCCCATGTGACAATTAAACAAATTTATCATACTAGACCGTCCCATGATATACTGTTGCTCAGTGGTATCAAGTACCTGAAAAATGCCTTTTCTTTGAGGTTTCTTATGTTCCCTTTAGTAAATTAATATTTTTACGAACTTATAAGGATTGACATTTCTACCTGAATTTTTTTTTTGCTAATAATGGCTTAAATGTAATTTAATGCATTTTGCTTTGAAGTAACATATTTTGTTTTGTCTGGTAAAAGAAATATATTTGTGGGGGCTCATGAGCTATGATTTTGCAGGGATACGAAATCAATATATCAAGAACATTTTGGTAGCATTTGGGGGACCCATGTTTGAGGGACAACGGTGCTACATATGGATTCTCCTTGTACAATTTACTATCTTTCTCCTTATTTTTGCTCAGGACTCAGATTATCCTTGACCTCATTTATTTTCCTTCTCTCACCTTCAGTACTTTCCTGTGTTCCTGAGTTATTTTTGTCTATTTCCCTCAGTATAAAAACACAGAGGTTCAACCTCTGAAGCTGACCCTCTCCGCCTTCTCCAACCCACTAGGTATATCTGTGTTCATCACAGCAATCATTACCACTGTGATAGTTTGCTTCATCCAAAGAGCAAGAAAAAAGCACAGGGTTGTTTTTGTATAGAACAAAGGATGTTTTGTGGCAGGAAGAAAAATGAAAATTGAAACAACTAATAAACAGTTATATGACAAAAGAATCATCAGAATATTGCTTTTTAAAAGCTATTCTCGTTTATATAAAGAAACTGCATCCACTTGGTATTCTTAGTCACTTAAAGATAGTAATGCTTTCTTCATGTTGAATTAATTTCTTCTTTTAGAAAAAAGGGGAAAAGCTATTAATGTAATAATTTGATTAACAAATTTAGAACTGAATGGGATTTTAGGATCATCTAGTCCAAACTCATTCATGTTATAGGTAGCAGAAGTTAGGTTCAGAGAAATTAGGAGACTTTCTCTAGGGCACACAAGTAGTAAATAGCAAAGTCAAGATTCAAACCCAGGACTTCTATCTCTAAATCCACCAATATTTCCACTGCTCTACAGTCTCTAGACTACATAACTTGTAGGCTTTTAATATAACGATTAAAAATGGAAAGGTAAATATTTCATTCATGTTTTAGTTCAGTCTGTACAATTATATTTAGTATCATTCTTATCTATTACTATATCATGATGCCTATTATTATTATATATTATATAACTTTTACTCTTTCTACATTGTTTTTTATATTTCATTTATATCTTATATCACTATTATTGTTATTGCTGCATTAAGTTTTTTTTTTTATTTTAAACCCTTAACTTCTGTGTATTGACTTGTAGGTGGAAGAGTGGTAAGGGTAGGCAATGGGGGTCAAGTGACTTGCCCAGGGTTACACAGCTGGGAAGTGTCTGAGGCCAGATTTGAACCTAGGACCTCCCGTCTCTAGGCCTTGCTCTCAATCCATTGAGCTACCCAGCTGCCCCCCCTGCATTAAGTTTTATATCCCAAAATCTCAAGAGACTGAAATGTCTTACTCATGTAGTGAATATACATGATAGCACTCTTGCCTCATTTCTTAAAAGAATTGATATCATACTGCCCAGCAGAGGTTCTCTGGAAGTGAGACAAGCCATACATGAATAATAATATGGCAATTTTATGGTCAGGATATTTAGGATAATTCAAGCACTCAGTAGCTTCTTCAGTGGTGGTGAAGGAAGTCTTGGTCAGTAGCCCTTCTGGCACAGAGACTTGGGTTGCTTCTGGGGATATGCTAGACCCTAGATATCTTAGTTAAAATGAAGACAACTATCCAGATCATTGTTTCGCTTTAAGTGATTCACTATTTCTTGTTGCTAAGTGATTTTATTCCTTTTCGATAGGGAAAAATGGAAAAGTTCCCAAAAGCATGACTATGTGTCAAGGACTCCAGATATGTTGACCCTTGTGGAGAAAGAAGTAGACTAAGAAATGGAGAAATCAGGAAACCAGGTTAAGGACATGTCAGAATACCTTCTCTTATCAAGAAGAGCCCTGGGATGATTCCAAAAGAAATGAAGCCTAGCTGCAAAAAGAAATTTGATTCACCCCTTGTGACATTAGTGGCATCTAATGACAAAATAGGGATTGAGCAGCTGCCATCCTACCTCCAATCTTGCTGTAGTCGAAAAATAAGAGGTGAAACAGCATCAAGCACTAGGTTGAAAGGGTTGGCAAACCCTTTGATGGAATCCCCTTATGAGCTGTAAGACAATTTAATCCGTCTGAGCCTTGTTTTCCTCATGAGATGAATGTATATAAAGGACTCTGCAAACCTTAAAGCGCTATATAAGTGTCAGCCATCCCTATTATTACCACAGTGTCATAAATGGCACCTAGTGTAACAGCAGGGGAATCATGTAAAAGAGCAGTATGTTTAAGAAATGAGTATTTTGTGCATAAAGAAAGTGGAGGGCAGAGTAATTTTTCGAAAAGGGCATATGGTTGGAAGAAGGGACAAAAGATATCACTTATCCTGATACAAAACAGAGGCTGGAGTTGGGAATCACCAAAAGGAAAAGAGCAGATGGAAGGACTGCACTTGTCTGAAATGTCTGTAGGTTTTTATTTCATATTCAGCTAGTATTCATTTAAGCAGGTAGTCAAAGTACATAAAATAATCTGTAGTTATTCAGCCCTGTCTTAGATCTATGCAAAATTTGTCTTGATCTTTTCTATCTTGGAATTAGACACTAATTATTTATTATTGGCAACAAGCCAAGTCAGGAGCAGCTTAAATAGTTGTAGCAAAGTGTCTAAAGTAAAGTAAGAATGAATTTAGAACCCTATTTCCCCCATTACATTATTAAGACTCTTTTAGCCAGATAGAGCAATATTCAGACAATGTCAAAAAAAAATCCTGGTACTATTTGGGACCTTTTCCCTGTGGATATATATATATATATATACTATAAAGGTGGGAATACCCTAGACCAGTGATGGGCAAACTATGGCCTGTGGGCCAGATGCAGCCCCTGAAATGTTCTATCAGGCTGCAAGGCATTATTCCTAATCTGATGAATACAATGAGTAGGATACGGTACAATGAAACTTTGAAAGAGTTGCCTTAGAAACAGACTGACCGATGAGCATTTCCTTTCCTTTGGCCCCTCTTTAAAAAGTTTGCCCATCACTGCTCTAGAGAGTAAAAGTGCAAGTCACTTTGAGAGTGAAGTAAGCTTTTTAGTCCAGCTTCCTTCCCAATAGTTCTCATAAGGTTTCCTTAACAGAGTCCCTTAAGATAGATTTATGAGGCACAGAGCCTCTGTAAAGGATTAAATATTGGAATTATAAGAATCAGAGAGCTAGAATATAGCTCAGGTCATCTGGTCCTATTCTCTCACTTAATGGGTTAGGAAGGAAGGCCTAAGAAAGTTCATTGACATACCCAAGGTCATATAAGAAGTATCAAAGGTAGGATTTGAACCCAGAATCCCTTACTCCAGAAACAGTTGCTCTTTCCCAGCCTATTATACTGTTTCCTAAGTAGGATTTCTAGGTATGTCAGATAGTTTTTTGGGGGCAACAGATTACAATGAAGTAGTAGAGGTAGGAAATTAAAACAATGAATTTGAGTTTAGCTTGGGTAAACTCTGTCTGGCTTTTGGTGGAATTAGGGGTGGGGATGAGAGTAAATGTTTTTTGATTAGGTATGATGACTCGTAGTCTTTGGTATGGTTAAAAAGCTTTTGGTCTGAACTTACCAAGACAATGCTTTCTCATCACCATACCTTAGCACAAAGGAGCGAAGATTGCCAGCAAGGGTCCTGAAAAGATGAAGGCCAGAAGCCAGAGCCAGAGGTACTGTGCATGAAGGAAAGCAGTGACACTGCCATATCTTTCAAAGAGCAGGGCCAGCAGGACAACATGATTACAATAACAGATGACATAGGTGGCTCTGCGGCATCTGAAGTTTGATTTACACTTTGGCATGAATATTGGTCACGCATTCCCTGCAAATGCTTCTCTGACCTGTGTTGGTTACACATATTATCTATATGTATTCCCCCTCACATAATCCTCATGTATATACACTTTTTTCACTAAGGTTGTATCTTCCTGTGGGTGAGCGTGTCCCAGGTTTATGGGGGAATGTCCTGTTGCTACCTTTCTTACTATACTATTTCATTACAAGTCTTTGCCTTGAACTGTTTCCTCTAGTTGGTCAGTAAAAGTAATCAATCAGTGGGAGTTTATAAGCTAAGACGATGAAGACCCACATAAAACCTTGAAGCCAGGGTAGCTTTTCTGGGGCCTCTATGTGTGGTGAGGTGCCCCTAGGTGCTATAGGAGCAAAATGCCTAAAGCAAAGAAAGAAAATAGTAATAAGCTTAGAATGCCAACTCCTTTATATTTTATTATTCTTTTCAATTTAGGCAGCATGGTATATAACATATAGAAGGCTAGCCTCAAAAACAGGAATATCTGGGTTCAAGTTTTGCCTCTGACACATATTGACTTTGTGACCCTGGACAAGTTAACTTCTCATTGCTCTGGAAAATTCTCTAAGTCTACAAGTTGCCAACAAGTATAATATATATATATATATATAAATATATATAT
>NW_025398402.1:0-6957 GCF_016433145.1 Gracilinanus agilis | reverse complement strand
CCAGGCTTAGAGACAGGAGGTCCTAGGTTCAAATCCGGCCTCAGACACTTCCCAGCTGTGTGACCCTGGGCAAGTCACTTGACCCCCATTGCCTACCCTTACCAATCTTCCACCTATAAGTCAATACACAGAAATTAAGGCTTTAAAATAAAAAAAATTTTTTACTATGTATTTTATTATATTATATATCACATATATCTATATTCTATATTATTTAAACATTTCCCATTAAAATGTATCAAATTAATTTCTTCAAAACATCAGGATATTTCACTGCCCCATCAACATCTGCCCACCTCAACTGCACCCATGGCATCTCTAATGATTTTTAGACTAAGCAGCTTAACTTGATTTTTAAAGCAATCAAACCAATCAAGACTTGGAGTAAATGTTTTTTCCGCCATATACTTCATTTCCATTTTCTTTCACTA
Source organism: Gracilinanus agilis (assembly GCF_016433145.1). Classification (NCBI taxonomy): domain Eukaryota; kingdom Metazoa; phylum Chordata; class Mammalia; order Didelphimorphia; family Didelphidae; genus Gracilinanus; species Gracilinanus agilis. Next base: position 6,526 of record NW_025398402.1, on the reverse strand, counting down.
CTTTAAGTGAACTTTTTTTTTCTGAAAGTCCACCCTGCTAAGATAAATAGATCTTTGATTCCATATAGCTAAAAGATAGTCGGTTTCTATCACTGTAACACACTTCTATTCCTCAGAGTTGTTTGCATTCACACCTCCAAAGGCTGATCCCCCTTTGCCTTTGTCTCTTATTCAGCCTGTATATTTTATCCTACCCTGTACAGTAGATTCAGGCATTCCAGCATCTTCTCCTATTTTTGAGTTGCTATGACTGTGCTCATGCCATTCAATTACATCAAATTTTTGTTCTGATGTTTGAACAAGCCTCTTCTTTTTTGTACTGGTAATGTTTCCATCTTCATTTTGTTAGGTCTCTTGTTCAAAAAATTAACACAATTGCAATTTTGTTAATTTCGTAATATTGTACACAGAAGCACAAGACATCCACACAAGACAATGGGAAAGTGTAGATTGACATCACAGCATTCCATTAAAACCTTCAACTACCTTGCATGTGTCATTTCATTCATTCACTTTGGGATCCTTTAAATGTCACCTGATATAACAATTTGCACTAAATCAAACTTCACATTACTCAGATATATTAATCTTTTTTTTTAACCCTTACCTTCCATCTTAGAATCAATATTATGTATTGGTTCCAAGACAGAAGAGCAGTAAGGGCTAGACAATTAGGGGCTAAGTGACTTGCCCAGGGTCACACAGCTAGGAAGTGTCTGAGGCCAAATTTGAACCCAGGACCTCCTGTCTCCAAGCCTGGTGCTTTATCGACAGGGCTACCCAGATGCCCCCCAAAGTCATATCAATCTCACTCTAGCTATATATTGAGTTCAAGTCCTAGAAGAATATCTAAGTGGGTGTCTAATAAAATTTAAACTCTTAAGAGCAAATGAGATTCACAAGGACAGAATGGCAGAGATGATTGATGAGACAGAAGTAATATCCAATGTGTATATGTGTATATATACGTCTAATTGTTGTTACAAGAGAGAACCTAGGCATGTAGAAGGGGAAAATAGCAGAAAGTTCAGAAGAGGACACAACAAGCAAGTCAATGTTGGGATTGCTATGTTAAATGTATTGCATATAAAATATATTTTTAAGTATGTATAATATTCAGTTTCATATCACAGTCCTCTTTTCTGTTCTTTGTATAAATTCATGTTTATCAGGTTCATTAAAAGAAAAAAGAAAGAAAGAAATTTGAGTAGGAAAAAAAAAGAAAAAGAATGTCCGTGGGAGGGTTTAGGGAACATAATGACTGGGAATTAGTTGAACCAAATTCCAACACAGAAGGAATGGAAGATCTGATTGGGTGGAGAGGGGGGAAAGTAAATCATCTTAGCTCCAGGGATACTTTAGGGGACAGGACAAGCCTGAGAATAGCATCACAGCAGGAGGCTTAGAGCAATGTGAAGGCTCTGGGAGCTTAGGAAGGAAGCATGGGGAAGCAGATGAAGTTTGCAAAAAAGGGACTTCAGAGGGGGCCCAAAACTAGTTTTATTTCAAGATCTTGTCTATAGTGGCCCAGGCCAAAACAAACCCAATCTGTTAAAAACAAATAAATAACAACAACAAAAATATGGATACCTATCCCCCATTTTAAAGATCTCCTTGGAAAGAGATCCTCATCTGGTTACTTGCAGCATCCAAAAGCTTTGTCAAGTCCTTTCTTATATCTAGCCAAAGGCTCCCATGCTGTAAACTCAGGCCTTTTGTACTTTTGTTCTATCTTCAGAGGAAATGAAAGGCAATGATTGATTCATCCATCAATTAATCCATCAACGCGGAACGAATTTCAAGAATCTAAAGACAGTTTTGATTACTCTACGGTGATTTCAGACTTTTAAAAAGAAAATTACTAGACTTTTCAGAATCAAATAATATTTTATTATTTTCTGTAGAATTTTATTTAAAAAATTATCAAATATGTTAGTCCCAAAGCAATAACTAACCCAAAACATCTATCTCTTCTTTGTACATATATACATCTGAGAAATAAATAGTGTTCTAGGCAGCATACAAAACATCATCATATACAAATAAGGCTTTAAGCCAACTACATAAATACATGGCCCATGAGAATCCATTTTCTGGAAATCACCTCCAGAGACTTTCATTATCAAAAGCCTATCGAGCAAGACGGACCGCTTAGAATGCAAGCTTGGCTTTAGTTAGGGAGCAGACACAAAAATCTAATAAAAGAGACACACAAATGGGAAATCCTTATGGGATGAAGAGCTGGCTGAAAGGCATCCCTAAAAGCCTATGCACTAAAGAAAAACACACCTTTGGCATTATGCAGGGTAACTTACAGTCCTCTAGAAACCAGAGGCCATAGAAAATATGCCCAATCCCATCTAATACCTCTCTTCTTGTTCCCAAATAATGTCTTCTGTCTGTCTGTCTCTCTCACACACACACTCTCTCTCTCTCTCTTCCCTCTCTCTCTCCCTTCCTTCCAAGAGATAAAAAAATCATCCCATCCCCTTCCAGTAACAGATAGAGGTTTTCAAGGTAACAATGAAAAAGAGCTCTTGCTCTCATATTTGGAACACTTCCAGAGGAAAAGCCTGAACAATTCCATCCCAGATATGAACATTTAACATAGAGAGACAGGAGCCCTGAAGGATGAGCCAGGATCTCTGGACTATAGTAGTGGTACACAACCAAATGATGTGTGACACCAACAACCTCTCTGAATCTTAGTTTCTTCATCTATAAAATGGGGAAAATAGTGTCTGCTCTCCCCAACTTATATAAGAATCAAATAAGGTCATATATGGTAATATTCTTTGAAAAGTATAAAAATGACAAAGAAGTGTAAACACAAAGATGTGTTATTATTAGAGATCTATAATTTAGGAGTCTTTCTAGGAAATTCTGCATTGGTGAGACATAGCTGAAATATGAAATATTTGGAGTGGGAGTCTCAAGTGCAATGTAAAATCAAGATTTAAATAACTCATTCTATAGCTCCTGGATCCAAGTTTCCTTGACCTGTGCTGACTTTTGAATAAATAGATATACTTAATAAATGCAGTATCTTTCAGATCTCAGAATGGTGAAAAATTTGCTTTGACATTTAACCAGCTATATTTTCTAGTACACAAAAAGGCCACTAGAGTACCCTGGATGGTGATTAGCATGTCAATACGTTATTTGCCACAGGTCATATAAGCATACCAATTACAGCCTTCTGGGTATGTGTCTCCTACATATTTGCATCCCTCCTGAGTCACTGAATGCCAGAACCAGAAAGGGCCTTATCCTACAATCTAAAGAAAGCCAACTCGCTTTCAGAGGAGGAAACTAAGGCTCAGAAGTGACTTGTTCAATGTCATACAACCAACTACTGGTAGTCTCGCAATAAATATCTGTTGGATAAACAAGTAAATGATCCTTTGGACACTGCAAGAGCATGTGAGAAGAGACTGGATGACCCAAATGTGGCAAATTGGGCCAATGCAACCAAAAGCTGCCTAGAACCCTTCAGCATCCCCTTCTGCGTGTGATTTCTCCTCTGTGTGGAAGCATAGAACATTTCCTATGTGTTCCATCCTGTCAGAAAGACTTTTTTTTTCTGAAGGGATCCTTAGGAGAAAAGCCACCAGCCAGGGAATCCTTGGCGTCTATATGTGTCCTTTACGATGTCTCGTGTAAAGGCAAGCCACAGCCCTTAAGGGTCACTTCACAATGGCTAAGTTTCCCCTTGGCCAAAAACACAGGGCGATCATCTCCAGGAACTTCCCACTGAGAAGCATACAGACAGGAAGGCAGTAGACAGAACTGAGACTCACTGGGCCCCAGTTCGGGGTCCGCTGAGCGTTTAGTGAGGGTTAGTGCTAGCCTACGTAGCAGGGGTGGTTGCAGTAATGGATGAGCCCCCCTCCTGCCTGCCATGACAGCAGTCACAAGAGAAGGGGACCCGTGCCCAGCCAGCAACTGCCCTCCTGCAAGCAGCCAAGGGGAGATCTTTCCCTCGGGGTCGATCCTCAGCAGTCACTTTCTCGGCGTAATGGACGGCAGTGGGTCTCTGGGGCTGACTTCCAAAAAGACCCTTAGAGCAGATCTCTGGCCGAGCTGAAACGAGAGGGCCAGGGGGGCGTGAGTCAGGGCACACACCTTGGAATCACTCATTCTCACTCTACGATGTACCATATGAAGGAGTCAAGTCGGCTCTCTATTTAGCTCCCAGAATACTCCAGAGCTCAGGAACACCCTTCTCCCTTACCCAACAGGCATGCAGACTTAAACAAGAACAAACGACAGATATACATAAATATCTGTGTACGAGCAACACATCCCCCCTCCCCAGCCCACCTGGAGCAGCCTGCCACATTCACACAGCCCTGCCTGTAGGCAGGTAGGGGAGGCATCGCCGTGTTTTTTGTGGAACTGAGATAGGCACTCCAGGGTTAATGGTCTCCACACAGGTCTCCCAGCTCTTCATTCCTGGTTCTTCCATTTCCCACCACCTTCCCTATCAGGAGTAAAACTATGGGATACTCCCTTCCAGAAGACCAGCTTCATTGGCCCTCCTGGTATGTGTTATCCTTCTCCCCTTAAAGAGGGACCCCTTAGAACCTCCTGACACTTTCCCATATTGAAAGAGGAAGATATTTTCATAGATGTCTCTCTAGGTTTGTTTTTTAAGGGAAGGAAGTATGGAAAAATATTTTAGGGATGTCCCCCAAGTCAACAAGGGGGTGTTACATTCAAAATATAGTAATATTTGATTGTAACTATGCCATAGGAGAGTGGAAAGAGTGGAAGTCATCAGGACACTGGGTAATGGTCCCCACTCTGCCACTAACAAACCTCTCCTAGCCTTAATTTCTTCCTTTGTAATATGAGGAAATGGTATCCAAAGTCTCTTCCAGCTCTAACATTCTATAATTTTCTGTTTCCTGAAGGGGACTTGGGATTTAGATTAAGTGCTGTTCATCTCTAAGGGAGATCAAAAGGGGGCAGAATTAAAGAACTAATGTCAACTAGAAGCAAACCTGAAGAGGCAGTTAGGTGGCTCAGTGGATAGCAAGCCAGGACCAGAGGTGGGAGGTCCTGGGTTCAAATCTGGCCTCAGATACTTCCTTGAATATGAATAAATCAATATACTGAGCATCAAATCACCCTTAACTAGGCAACTTTTCTCCCCAATTTTTATCTTTAAAAAAAAAATCTGTAAGTGTGGTCCAATGAAAAGAGCTCTGGCTCTAGAGTCGGAAGGCCGAAGCACAAATGCCAACTCTAATGCCAGCGGGGTGACTTAGAGCAAGTCATATGGGCTTCTTCATGGGTTTCATCTGATTCCTCATTAGTCAAGTGAGGGGATTAGATTACAGGGCCTCAGAGGTTCATCTTAGGCCCCAAGGACAGGATCATGTCCCAGAGCCATTATAGTAAAAACCCAAGGGATAAGGGCAGCATGAGGGACAGTGAGCACAGTTTGAGAAAAGCTATCATACCTGGTCTGATTTTTGATTCTCCAACCATCCCGGCACTTGGTAAACCAGAGCTCTTTGCCAGGACCAATGCTAGTTTGTTCAGGGTCTTCAACACAGAAAGTCAGTCTGAACAAAAAAGAAGAAAAGATAACTGTGATCAGAACCAAGAATGTGCCGCCAGAAGCCGAGTAGTAAGGGAAACAATAACAATAAGTTTCAGTCAGAGAAGATGTGCCAGGATGAGATGGGCAAGGGAGGCTGAAGAAGAGAACAAAGAGAAAGGAAGAGAAAAGGAGACATGGTCATTATTCTAGTAATTAAACATTAACTATCTAACCACGTGGTCCTGAAATTCCTCCTCTGGATTTCAGTTTCCTTATCTACAAAATAAGAAGAATGAATTCAATGATCACTAAGGTTCCTGCTATCTCTGAGTCTAAAAATCTATATTATTCTACACCCCCACTCAAATATTCAACAATTGCCTAGTTTTGAAAACCTTCCATAGTGTTCGCTTCAGTAGCATATATACTGAAAACCTTCCATAATGTAGACCTACCCTCTCAATACAATCTTGGATTTCATTTCCTCCCAAAATGCACCCTTACTCTAGTAAAGCAAAGATCCTCCCAGTTACATGATTAAGCCACATGGATTCCTGCCTAAGTGCTTCCTACATAATATTCCCTCTACTCAGCATGCCCTCCCATCTCCTCTTTGCCCATCCAGATCTTACCCAAACTCACATTCTGATTCTTCCATGAAGCCTTTCTTAACCATAACAGTACACATGGATCCCTCTCTGCCCTAAATACTCAGAGCACTAAAGGTCCATGGATACAAACCAGTTGTGTGTGGAGGGAAATATAGTAGAGAAAGTACCAGAGCCTCCCCTAAGCACAACACAGAAAGCATCCAAAGGGCAAAGTCTGCTTTTAGCTCTTCTAATGCTGCAATAACTTCTCCAAAGCTCTGAAGAATCAACCCAAGAGTCAACCCAAAAAAGTTCTCCCCTCAGTAAAGGTTCGTTCTCTTTCTCTCTCTCTCTCTCTCTCTCTCTCTCTCTCTCTCTCTCTCTC
>NW_025398401.1:0-9851 GCF_016433145.1 Gracilinanus agilis | reverse complement strand
AAGGGATGGAGGGAAGGAAGGAAGGAAGGAAGGGAGGGAGGGACAGAGGGACAGGAGGAGGGAGGGAGAAAGGAAGAAAGGAAGGAAGGAAGGAAGGAAGGAAGGAAGGAAAAAACATAAAAGTGAAAGGAAGGAAGAAAGAAGGAAACAAAATAGGGAGAGAGGAAAAAAGTATTTATTGAGCACCTATTCTATGCAATGCACTGTGGTATTATTATCACCATTTTTTCAGATGAAAAAACTGAGGCAAACAGAGGTTAAACGACTTGTCCAGAGCCATACAGCCACTATCTGTCTAGGGCTTGATTTGAACTCAGGTCTTTCTGATTTCAGGCCCAGAAATTCCTGCCTCTGACACATACCGATTTTGTGACTTAATCTCTGCCAGTCACTGCTCCCCTTAGTGCCAGGCAACTTTCTAAGTAAGACATTACTTTAAAGACAAGTTGAGTATCTGCTTTATTGGATCGTGTTTCCTCCCTGGGAATTCCCTGCATCAATGGACTTCTAGGTTCCTTATCCTGGGTGGCCTCATCCTTGGGCCCTGGAGTCTGGAAGACCCGAGTCTGCCTAATATGCCCTCAAATAAATGCTTGTCAACTTTTGAATGAATTTATTTCCTATGATCTCACAGCTAATAAAAGTGGGATTTGAACCCAGAGTTCTTCTAAGTCCAAGCCCAGAACCCCTTCCCCAAAAAGGAGCTTCTGAAAAGAATTCCCCCATGAAGGCTGGGATTGTCTTTCTTGACTTTGCCAGGCATTGGGCTAAGAGCTGGGGATACAAATACAAACCAGAAGGACAGTCCCTGACCTCAAGGAACTCACATTCCAGTGAAGGAAGTCAATTCTCCAGAGTTGCCTCCATTGGGTCCTTCCTCCCATGGGTGAGTTTTTTCCTGAACCTCCATTTTGAGGAAGAGTCCCTGAGCAGCCACCGTCCTTCATTCTTCAGAAGAATCCCCCACATCCCCTCTAAGGTCCCCCCATTTTAAGCCTCTTTTCTGTATTCTCCTAATAAGATGTCAGGTCCTTGGGACCAGGCTCCTGTTTGTAGCCCCAGGGCTTGGCTCAGTGCCCCTGTGGAAGGTATCAGATGGGAAGGCACTAGCCATGGAGAGAGTGGGGGGGAAAAGGAGACTGAATAAATAAGAAGGGGGACAGGTTTTGAAGAGCTTTGAAAAAATCCCTAAGGACTCAGTTTCCCCTTCTGTAAAATGTCAGCCTGGGAGATCTTGTCCAGCTATAGATTTATGGTTCTGGTCCCCTGATTGGTGAAATGGCGGCTCTCCAGCACAAGGGGGAATAGTGGAAAGAAAATGGACAAACAAGTCAGTAGGTATTCGCCGGGAGGCAGCCTCCCACCTTCAGACAGGACATGGACAGACTGAGAAAAACCCTTTAGCTGACATTCCTCGGAGAGTCGATGGCCCATGGCACGGGCCCAGAAATCTTCCCGGGGCTGCCTGGGCAGTGAGGTGAAGAGCCAGTAAATGGCTTGGTTACTGGCCTCTTTATGATGTGAACTCAAGCAAATGGAAGGGCTGGAGGAGAATACTAAACATTCCCTTGGGCTGGGGCCGGGGAACAGGTCCCCGGGGGTGAGCCGAGGACATCCATCTCCTTCTCCAGGTCCAGTCCGGGCTCTGTCTGTCACAGAGGGTTTGCCGAGCAGCCCAGGGATAATCTCCCAGCAGGTGAAGGGGCCTCGGCAGGAGCTGTCAATTTGGATGCTGTCTAGTCATTATCCCAAATACAAAATGAGAAGCAAAGGGAATGTGGACAAGGCTCTTCGCCACCCCCCAGGGAGGTTTATAGCAGGGTCTTCAGGAGCTGGAGGAGAGGGGCCAGGGCTCGCTGATGGGGGAGTGTTCCTTCCTGGCTCATCATCTTCCTCAAAGGCACCTAGGATCAAAGATTTACAGCTGAAAGGAAACTGGGGACTTCACTGGGTCCAGCCCACTCAGTTTACAGATGAGGAAACTGAGGCCCAGGGAAGCTGGGGGACTCAGCAAAGGTGAGGAAGTGTCATTTTACAGATGCCTTAGTTTCCTCATCTGAAAAAAAAAAGGCTTGGACTAGATGGCCTCTGAGCTCCTGCCCAGCTCTAAATCTTGCTCTAGTCCTATGTTCCTTACCTGGAAAATGGGGATCACAATTCAATTTAATTCAGCAGGCACTTATTAAGCAACTATTATGTGCCAGGCTCTGTGTAAGACACGGGGAAGACAAGGACAAAAATGAAATAGCCCTGACCTTTGAGGAACTTGTCTTCTACTGAGAGAAGCCTTAGAACCCAGAATGTCCGAGCTGAGGGGGGCTTTAGAACTGGGAATGTCAGAGCTGGGAGGGGCCTTCCATGCCCAGGAAGGGGAAAGTTGGGAGCAGAAGGACTCGGGGCCCACTGGGGGGGGGGGAGATGAGTTCTGTTTTGGCCACAGTGAGCTATCCAGCTTGAGATGTCCACAAAGCTCTTATTATTGGGATGCAGAGCTCAGGAGAGGTCAGGACTGAAGAAGTAGATCAAGGATTGTCTACTTGGAAGTGATTGTGGAATCCATGGGAGCTGATGAGATGACAAAGAGAGATAGCATAGAAGAAGAGAAGAGGGACCAGGGCAGAGCCCTGAGGGACATCCACAGTGGGTGAAGAACCAGCAAAGGAGGCTGAGGGGGAGGAGGAGGAGTCAGACATGAAGAAGGGCAGCCAGGAGAAAGGAGTTTCCATGACATATAATCAATCAATTTATTAAATGCCTACCATCTGTCTTCTGCTAGGCCCTGGGGATACAGACATAGGAATGAATGATGTGATCTCTGCCCTCAGGTTGCCTGAATCCTGGCCCTTCTCCTCCTCTCTGGGGAGCTCAGACCCCCACCCTAGGTCCCCTGGCTCTGATAGCAGGACTCTGACCTCCTCTCCACTCTCAGAGCCTCCTCTAATCCCCAGGGCACTTTTCTTGTCTCTCCAAGACTTCTTGTATTTGTAAAGTTGTCTAGATCGTTTTGCCCAGCAGGTAGAAACAACTGAGCCCAACACCTAGTTAACCAGAATAATGAACTAAGATAGCAATCTACCAGATGGTATGTTTTCTCTCTTGGCACTGTGGCCCCATCAGCCATCAGGGAGGCAGGAAGAGTGTGGGTAGGCGCACATATGGGAGAAAGAGATAATAATCCAGGTTGGCTGGAATAGAGAGTGGGTGGAGGTCACAGGATTGTAGACTTGGAATGGAATAGATCTCAGAAGCCATGGAGTCCAACCGCTTCATTTTACAGAGGAGGAAACTGAGGTCCAAGAGGTGAATTGACTTGTTAAACAGACAGTAAGTATCTAAGTCAGGTCTTCTCTCTCCCCAGCGAATTTTCTTTCTATTGTACCTGGGTGATGATGATGATGATGATGATGACGGCCCAGGCTATAGGCAATGGAAGGGTGTAATTCCTTCCCTATATCCCAGCTGTTCCTGGAACAGTATCCCTATGGACCAATGGTAAATCCTAGGAAAGGGGGAGAGACTTTCCTTTTTTGTTTTAAGTTCGAGCACAGTGAATTGCTCAGAAAATGACTATTTTTAGCAGAAATATCTGGAAGCATTACTCTTTGAGATTGGGGCTCCTGCCAACAGGCTGGAGAATGCTTGTTCTCTGGGGCTATTTACTGGGCTGAAGGCTGCCAAGCCTTGACAGACAGCAACCCTGAAGAAGGCCAAACCAACAGAAACCAGAAAACCTCCCAAACTGCTCTTCTGCCCGGGGTTCAAGCTCCCTCCACCCAGTCTTGGTGGATAAGAGCAGAGCCAAACCCCCATTCAATGACTGAATGAATCCTTCCAAACCAGACAGGATGGACCTTTTCATGAACCTCATTCTTCTCCTTCCACCCATTCTAGGGAAAAAGGAACCAGATGTGTCCCCACATATCTGTCTGTCTAACATTTGGGGTATTTTTATGAATAGGGTCACACCTAGGGTGTGGCTTTGGCCAGGGACCAAGGCGATGCCTCAACAAGATAGCTTCCATCCAGTAGGTGGTAGACTCCAACCATCCAGATGGCCTCCAACACCAGATGTTTGGAACCACAGAGTTGAGGCATTTGGATGTTTGAGAACTTTCCTTTGCTACAATACGACTCCACTTCATTTTCCACCCAGATGTTTGGCCTCTTTTCAACAGAAACATCTGGGTGTCTGGCTTTTTTCTTTTTCTGCTTTCCGTATAGATGTTTGAATATTTGGTAATATAAGGGTGGAGGTGGGTGGGACTGGGAAGGTCATTGGGCTGGGGCTCATCTCAGGACTTGGGATGTTGTTTCCTCTAAGGCCAAAATTGCTGGCTAGAAAGAGGTTCCAGAGTCCTTGGGTTGGAGCCAACCTGGTGGAATTTAAAAAATTATCTTCAATAACTCACATTTCTATGGAGTTTTAGGCTTACATAGCACTGTCTTCACAATACTCCCTTGGGAGGAAAAGTACAAGGATTATAATTCCCACTTTACAGATGGGGAATCAGAAGACTGATAAAAATGTCAACTTATGGCAGCCTTAATTCATTTTTTTCGGTCTTTGTATTCTCCCAGTTTTACAGATGAGAAAATTGGGGCAAAAAGAATGTATGTGACATACCCATGCAGTAAGCTTGTCAGAGGCTAGATTTGAACTTAGGTTTTTCTGACTCTGGTCCCAGCTTTCTATCCACTGAACCACCTGAGATGCCTTTATAAGTAAATGATTTTATTTTTTTTATTAATAGTACTTGTCTATCCCCACCTTCCTTGTAACAAAAGCAGTTAAGTAAAACCAGTTGAGATGGTGACCAACTCTGACAATGTATGCAGCATTAGTCACCCATAGTCCCCACCTCTCCACTAATCAATCAATCGACCAATCAATCAATTAGCATTCATTCAGCACCTTCTGTGTACCAAGCGCTATGTTGGACACTGAGGATACAGAGGCAAAGAAGGAAACAAGCTCCCCTCTCCTGGGGACTTGTAGGAGGGAGTTATTTCTTCTTTCTTCTGGGGCCATTGTGGGTCAGCTTCATTTCAGTGATCTCTTCATTGACATCATGGTGGTCGCTGTGTCTACCGCTCCCCTGGCTCTATTCTTTTCAGGCAGTATCACTTCCCACAAGTCTGTTCAGGTTTCTCTGAATTCCTCGTATCCATCATTTCTTAAGTTACAATAACACCCTGTTACACTCAGAGACCACAGTTTGGTTGGCTCTTCCCTTTCTTTACAGTTTTTACCCATCGCAAAAATGTGCTGCTATGGCTATCTGGCTAATGATGGGGCTCTTTTGACCTCTCAGGAGTGTGTGCCAACTAGCAAAATGCCATTTTGATACTGAGAGTGGGTCTTGGAGATTTTCCTGCCCAATCCCTCTTTTCAAGGGGGGAAACTGAGGCAAAGAGAGAGGAAGCTAGTTAAAGGAAAGAGCAGAGATTAGAATTCAGGTCTCCTAACACTGATTACATGGCTTGTTCCATCAAACATATTCTAGAACTTTCACTCCTCCCACTCTCATCTGGACCCTTCAAGGAACTTTATAGAATTGACCATTAGAAATGGGAGATGCCATTTTAGCACTGGAGATTCTACCACCTGGAAAGGTTGAAGGGGAGGGAGAGCAGGATGTTTATGATTCTAACATCCTTCCCAGCTCCAGCATTCCCTCCTAGCTCATGTTCTGAGGCTCCTCTCAGCTCTGAAATTCTTTGTTCTAAGACCCCTCTCAGCTCTGATCTTCCCAGTTCCAAGGAGTTTTCTAGCTTTCACATCCTATGCTTCAAAGTTCTTCCTACTGATAGCACCCTAAGCCCTAAGATCCTTCCCTTCTCTCATCTTCTGTGGTTTAAGGACCCTTCCAGATCCCAGACAATGGCAGTATAATATATTTGGTTCTAGCCAATCATTTGAATCCCAGATCTCAGCCCAGCTTTTGTCCCATTCATCACTGATCTTTTTTTTAATCCTGAACTTCTGTCTTAGAATCATTACTATGTATGTACTATGTATCTAAGGCAGAAGAGTGGTAAGGGCTAGGCAATGGGGGTGAAATGACTTGCCCAGGGTCACACAGCTAGGAAGTATCTGAGGCCAGATTTGAACCTAGGACCTCTCGTCTCTCAATCCACTGAGCCACCCAGCTGCCCCCTCCCCATTCATCATTCATCTTGAAGTGACCTGACAAGCCTTCCTCTGTGTTTCAATGGAAGAAGCCCTGGGTTGGGTTCCAAGAGATCTGGGTTCCTGCTTTTGACACTAAGTTGCTGTGTGATTGGGGATGAGTGCCTTCCCCTCTCTGGGTCTTAGTTTCCTCCTCTATGAAAGGCCTGGGGGTGCCTGGATGACCTCTAAGATCCCTTCTAGATCCAACCTTCTGTGGAACTCCTGGGCCTTTGAAGGAGGCCAGCCAACAAAAGACCTCCCTCTCCAGCTGGATTATGCCATTCCCACAAGTCCCTGGGCTTCCTTGCTCATGAGTTGCCCTGTGACACTAAATTCTCAGAAGCTTCGCTTAATTGAATTTAACTTAATAGTTTTATTGATGTTTCTTGGTGCTGTGGACCCAGAGGCCGCTGGGTAATTTGCACATTTTTAACAAACAAAATAAATAAGTGATAAGTGTAAACATGCCTATTTGAATCCAATTAAGAAAAATCTTTGCATCTGAGTCTCAAAATACAAGGGGGTGGGGTGGGGGTTGGACAATGGAGCAGGATAAAGTAGCTTCTATGTCTAAGGTTTTGATTCTGGCATCTTCCAGTTCATTCCTCACTCCCAGGTTCAAACAGAGGCAGTGACAGTCCATCAGTCAGTCAGTCAATCATCGGATGTTTATTAAGCACCGCTTGTATACCAGGCGTTTGGGGGATATAAAGGCTAAAGAAGAAGTAGTCTTTGCCCTCAAGGAGCACCCAGAATATCTCTGAACATAGAAGGCAGAGATCCTTAGCCTCCTTCGGGTTGTGGCTTCCTCTGAGCATCTGGTGAAGTCCATAGATCCCTTCTCAGAAGAATGGTTTTTAAAAAAGAAATAAGAATACGAGAAAGAAAATAGCTGGGATTGACATGGAAACCAATTGGATCCTTTCAAAATTATCTCTAATTGAGTCTGTACATGTCTTGTTTATACATAGTTGTTAACATGTTGTCTTTCCAATAGGAGAAGTAGTAGTAGTAACAGCTAGCAGTTTTATGGCATTTTAAGGTTTGCAAAATGCTTTCCGTGTTATCTCATTTTATCCTCGCAAAGTCCCCGGGAGGGAGATGCTGTTATTATCCCCATTTTGTTGTTGTTGTTGGATCCTTCCAGTTCCATTCAGTTCAACTCTTTGGCGACTCCATTTGGGTTTTCTTGGCAAAGATACTGGAGTGGTTTGGCATTTCCTTCTCCAGCTCATTTGACAGATGAGGAAACTGAGGCAGGTAGAGATGAAATGACTTACCTAGGACTATAGAACGAGTAGATGTCTTTTGGTTTTTCAATAGACCTGTATTAATTGCCTGCTACATGTGAGGCACTGTGCTAAATGCTGGGGGTCCAGATAGGAAAGAGAAAGATGGTCCTTGCCTTCAAGGAGCTTATAGTCTGATGGGGGAAGAGATAGCCTAAAAGGAAGATGAAAAGATGGAGAGGAGGGGGAAGGTGCCTGGTTCCAGGGGGTGATGGAGCTCAGACCAAGGTGTTTAAAATAATGGGAAATGAAGAGATGGCTAGCTTGGGAGTCTTCTTTAAAAGGAGGAGTTGAGAGGAATGGCTCTACCCTCTAGCCCTCCCAACAGAGGGCACTGAGAGCACTGATGGGAAGAGTCCCCAAGGGGTGCCATCTTGAAGGATGGTGAGTTTTCTGAGGATGAGGTTTCTGGGGTGTAATCACGTTTGATTCAGTTTGAGGAGTGCAGGCTACTGGGAACGGACTATCTGGAGGCTAGATTCGAATTCAGGTGTTTCTAACAACTGCTCTGACACCTAAAATATAAGCTATTTGAGGCCAGGCACAGTGTATTTGCCTTTCTTTGTTCTCTGGGGTTTAGCACAGTGCCTGGTACATTGTAGGCACACAATAGATCCTCGTGGACTTAACTGGATAGTTATTAAAATATTAAAAATGCAAGTTCAGAGACCCCAAGGACCTCTCAACAAGATCAGAACTTGGGAGAGATTTTAGAAAATAGAATGCCAGGATTGGAAGTGGCCTCGGATCAGGGGATGCCGGGGCTGGGAGGAGCCTTAGAACAGGGGATGATAGGAGTTGGAAGAGGTCTCAGAACAGAGCATCTCAGAGTAAGACAAGACCTTAGAAAACTTGGGGGTGGGCTGGGAAACAACCTTAAAACCAGCACATCTATCAAAATATGAAACATAGCTAGGCAGGGGAGGTAGTTAACTATATTATAAGATTAGCAAAGTGGCACAGAGGACAGATAGTTGAGCCTGAATTCAGGAAGACTCTTCTTCAAATCTGACCTTGGACACTTCCTAGCTGTATGACCCTGGGTAAGTCACTTAACTCTATTGGCCTCAATTTTCTCATCTATCAAATGAACTGCAGAAGGAAATGGCAAACCGCTCCAGAGTCTTTGCTGAGAAAACCTCAAATGGGGTCATGATGAGTTGACTACATCTGAAATGACCGAAAGGCAACACAGATTATAGATTTAGAACTGAAAGGAGGCAACTTAGATCTGAAGTCAGTTGGTCAACAAACATTTATTAAGCATTTTCTTTGTGCCGGGCTCTGTGCCAAGAACTAGGAATACACGGAAAGGCCAAAAACACCCCCCTGCTCTTAAGGAGCTCATAGGTCAGCCATCCAGCCCTTCGGTTCCAAAGTGCTCCAAACTAGGGTGTGAAATGCTTCTTGTTCCCTCTATAGGTGTCCACGTTCTCTCTCCCCATAGGATGTCAATTCCTCAGGTGGCAGGACCATCTCTCTTTTGTCGTTGAAGTGCCAGTTCACTAAATGTCAATTTGATCAGAAAATGAACCGTCAATCAATAATGGTAGTTGATGGTTTGACTGGCAAATGTCCACGTTTTCTCTCTTCTTAGAGTATGGAAGGATTTCGAGACCTGGGAGGGTCTCACTTTTGTCTTTGTAGCCCCAGGGCTCAGGCAGGATTGGCAATATGTGGCAGGGGAGGAGGAGGTGACTTGAGGGATATTGAGAAGATTCTATCAGAGAGGGAGAAGGGTATAAGACTCAGAGTCAAGGGACCTGGGTTCCAGTCCTGAGTTATTGGGGATAATCAATCAACAAGTGCTTATTAACTGCCTACTACGTTCCAGGCACTGTGCTAAGTGCTAGTGCCTGTGTATAGAAGGGATGCGGCATGTCCGGAGTGAGACCAAGGGGTAGAGAGGGGCCAGTGTCCACCCAGGAAATGGACTCAATGAGACTAAAGGAACTTGGGCTTCCTGGGGATGGGGAGGCAGGGCAGGGAGAGAGAAAGGAGTAGGGATGACTGTCTGTGTCAGGCCCCTTAGCTCTTGAACGAGATCTAAGGGAGAAATTTGTCACAAAGGAGCAAGCTGCACCGAGAGATAAAGCCATCTATCTGATGCTTGCACCTTGTACTAATGTGAGGGGCTCCCCACCGGGAGCTCAGCAAATCAAGAGCCACAGACAGACCTAGCAATCACTGCCACCCCATTGCTACCAAGCACCAGCTGCTGACAGCAGAACAGGCACTGGAGGGCTGAACCTGGAGCATCCCTCAGCACGGAGGCTGGTGTGAAGGGTCATACAGAGGATGCTAGATTGGATACTGGGAGGGCCCTTGAGGTCTGTTAGACCAATTTTCTCTTCCTTCCTTCCTTCCTTCCTTCCTTCCTTCCTTCCTTC
>NW_025398400.1:0-3690 GCF_016433145.1 Gracilinanus agilis | reverse complement strand
TCTTAGAATTGATTCTAAGGCAGAAGAACAATAAGGGTTAGGCAATGGAGATTAAATGACTTGCCCAACATCATACAGGTAGGAAGTGGCTGAGGCCAGATTTGAACTTAGAACCTCCTGTCTCTAGACCCAGCTCTCTGGGCCACCTAGCTGCCCCCATCCCTATTTTCTAATTAAGTTCCTTTAACTCATGCTCTCAGAAAATGAGGATTTCTTCACTAAACATTTTTATTCTTCAGATATTTAAAAACATCCATGACTTAACTGGTAGAGCATTTCCCCTAGTACATCCTTCCACACCTTGGCAGACAGTTTCATGACTTAGAACAATCAAAAATATTCATCACCTAGACTGATCAGCCTTGATGCTGAGTCTCTAAGATGAACTTGGCCTGGTTGGTCTTGGGACAACAGCCACTCATCTGATGCTTGGCCTTGGATCAGTGATTTAGAGCTGGAAGGAAACTAAGGGATCATGTATCACAACACATTATTTTCTAGATGAGGAACTGAAGTCTAGATTTTTAAACATCTTATCCAAGGATAGAAGGAACACAAGGTTGGTGGATAGGGTGGGATTTGACTATGAGATGTGGTCATATGGGAAGAGAAGGTGATCTGTCCCTCAGAGAGTGTACCTTTGCTCCATGTTCCAGGGAAGGGAAGTCTTAGGAGTGAACTGCTTTGCCAGCTGGTGATGGGACCTTGGCAGTTGGTGCACCAGGGTACTGTATGGTGGCTTGGGCTAACAGGAGACTATGATATAGATGAGCTGGTTATCTCAGGAGGAAGTGTGCCTTCTGTAAAGAAATATAATGGCAGCCATGTTGGGTTAAGAGTGTTAGGCAGTTACCTGCTTAGAATGCAGAATGAACTGAGGTGGCATGAGCTTGGCATGAGCCAGGGCAGTTGAAATTTGCCTATAAAAGGAACAGAATTGAACCACTCTTGGTCTCAGTTTGGAGATATTTGGGCAAGGGTGGAGAAGGGCTTAGGCATAGCTTATTCTATCTTTACTCACAAACCAACTCTAGCTTACAGACTGATTCAACTATATCCATCAACCTCAGTTCTCTGATTTATTATCAAGAAGATCTACAAAGAAATCCATCAACAGCAGGGTCAAGCCTTGACTTAAAGCTGAGGCCAATCAGGCCTTAACCAGCCTGTCAGCCAACCAAGATCCTTAATCAATAATAATCAATTGAAGATTCAACAATGAGCTATCCAACTTAGATTTACTTAGGAAATCCCAATTCCCACTTTCCAGCTTTACCCAGTTCCCCTTTCCCTAAACTCTTCAACAATGAAATCATCTTTTCAAGAAGCCACTTGCCTGTGACTTCTCAAAGGTCCAAGGGGAGGCTTCAGTTGGCAGAATCCTGTGACAGCCAGGAAAGGGGTTTTATTTCAATATTCCTTCAATCAACAGTTAAGATTAAATCCGCAGTCAGAATAAGTGGATTAATTAATTAGTCTTGATAGACCAAACATCTAAGGTCTATAGTATATCAAGCTAAGGAATATAATCACCATCAACAACTTAGTAGGGCTTCAGTTAGGACAAGGGTCAGCTGTGTTCCCCAATCAGCTGATTCCTTAATACAGTCTGTTAGCCCTGGGTTACTGCTCTGTTATCTTGGTACTGGAGTAAGAAGATTTCACATGTTCTCTGATAATAACAGCTGTATTTGGGTTGACCTTTTGGGATCACTACTATATCTAGGTGTCCCATCAGGATCTCTCAACAATCTCCAATTAATTCCACATCAACTACCAAGATTTACATAACACTTCCTGGGGAGGTAGTGGATACCTTCCTTGTCCATGCCCCATGTTACTCATAGGCACTTTCTTCTTCAAGTCTTTCCACTTACCAAGACCTGCTAGAGTTTGGGTTAAATTAGGTGGCTCTTTGATAACCCAGGATTATTTCCACACTAGCATGAGGTATTTCAGTGAAGGAAACATTTCACACAAAAGTAAAATGTTCCTTTTAGATGTGAGCCATTTGGCTTTGGGCCATTAACTGACTCAATTACTGTGATTTTACTGGTGTGGGTATTCTCTTCATAGGCATGGACTACAGCTCCTCTAGGCTCTGTATCCTGAATTATTCTTGCCCAAGTTTCCTCATAATCTAGAGATATGACGTTCTGTCCATGATCTTTTTATTTCTCGGGGTAGGGAAAGGTACTAATGTGCCACTTGAATCATCTGCTCACACGTCTTTAATAATATCTTCTTATACCTTTATCATGACAACAAGAGCTCTGGAAGCTGGGCTGAAGATACCATGTTTGACCATTTCTGTGACTGGGTTGGCTATTCCTTTCTAAACCTTGAGAGTTCTATTAAAATGGCATTTAGATAAAATTTCAGCCTCAATAAACTAACTTCTAAGGTAGAGCAAGATTTCATTTCTGTTGTAAAACTCTCCTTCTAGAGTTCACTTTGAAGTTTGTGAGAACCAGACACACAAAAGGTCCCTGGGGATATAGAGAGAATTATAGATCTCACCCATCATATTTACCTTCACACTGAACTCCTCACCTTTAGCCCTCTCTCACTTTAGAGGCAGCCTGGGAGTGTAGGAAGCACACTGAACTTGGAGACTGGCTCTGCTACTTATTAGCTGTGTGATCATGGCAAGAGATTTTTCCTCTATGGGCCTCCACTTTCTCCTCTGTAAAATGATGGAGTTGGATTAGACTATCTTTGAAGTCTTCTCCAGTTCTAATATCCTATTAATAGAGTCTATTTAAATTTCATGACACCAAAAAAAAATCTAAAATGAGAACTCTTTCATCTTATTTTTACTTACTTTTTATTTAAAATAAAAATCTTTAACTTCCTTCAAAGCATAGCCCCAGTGTCATCCCCTACATTGATTCTCTCCAAATTATTTGTATTTATTTTCAATTGTTATTAATTAATTATCATAATTATTATCACCTATTTTTGATTAATTCATTTTTGGGGGTCCAGATATAACATTTTTTCCCATCTGGAAAACTCCTGTTGAAGGAACTCCTTTCACTAATGTAATTTAGCACCTGGGATGCTAAGTGGTTAAGTATTTATTGTAGGTCACAAATTCAGCGTACATCAGAATTGGCCCTGAATTCAGATCCTCTGTCTATATTCTCTTTTCACTGCTCAGGCAGTCTGTTTTGTGTTTATTTATTTGCACCCATGTGGTAGAATGTAAGCTCTTTGAGGGCAGGAACACTTTCATTTCTATCTTTTTTATTCTCAGTTATTTATATACCAGAAGCATTCAATAAATATTTGATTCATTGTTTTTTAAAATTCTGAATATGGGGGCAGCTAGGTGGCTCAGTAGATAGAGACCAGACCTGGAGTTGGGAGAACTCGGGTTCAAATGTGTCCTCAAATACTTCCCAGTAGTGCAACTCTGGGTAAGTCACTTAACTCCCATTGCCCAGATCTTACTGCTCTTCTGTCTTGAAATTGAAACATTGTATTGATTCTAAGATGGAAGATGAACAGTTTAAAAAATAAAATAAAAATTTAAGTATGTTGGATTTTGCAATATTTCTATTTTTCAAAGAGATAGCGCCACTAAGTACATACACATTTGTGAGGGGTCACATGAGAAAAAAATGTGCAAAAAATCATAATAGCAAAACTTACAAAAATACTTATAACTAACAATAAGCATATATA
>NW_025398399.1:0-2027 GCF_016433145.1 Gracilinanus agilis | reverse complement strand
ACATAAGGAAAGGGGCAGCTGGGTAGCTCAGTGGATTGAGAGCCAGGCCAAGAGCCGGGAGGTCCTAGGTTCAAATCTGGCCTCAGACACTTCCCAGCTGTGTGACCCTGGGCAAGTCACTTGATCCCCATTGCCTACCCTTACCACTCCTCCACCTATAAGTCAATACACAGAAGTTAAGGGTTTAAAAAAAAACAAAAAAAAAAACAAAAAAAAAAGAAAAGAAAAGACATAAGGAAGGAAATTATGTTTTGCTAAAAGGTACTATGAACAATGAAATAATATCAGTATTAAACATTTATGCATCAAATGGTACAGCATCCAGATTTTAAAAGGAGAAACTAAGGGAGCTTAAGAAGGAAATAGAGAGTAAAATCATACTAGAGGGGGGTCTCAACCTTCCCCTACCAGAACTAGGTAAATCAAACCAAAAAATAAATAAGAAAGAAGTAAGGGAAGTTAATGAAATATTAGAAAAATTAGAGTTAATAGATATCTGGAGAAAACTGAGCAGAGATAAAAAGGAATATATCTTCTTCAGAAACATATGTTACAGATACAAAGATCAACCATGTAATAGGGCATAAAAACATTGCGAACAAAGGCAAAAAAGCAGAAATAATAAATGCAACTTTTTCAGATAATAATGCAATAAAAATTATAATTAATAAGGGTTCATGGAGAAGCAAATTTAAAATTAATTGGAAACGAAATAATCTAATTCTTCAAAACTGGTGGGTCAAAAAACAAATCAAAGAAACAATTACCAATTTCATTGAAGAGAATGACAATGAGGAGACAACATATCAAAATCTATGGGATATAGCCAAAGTGGTATTCAGAGGAAAATTTATATCCCTAAGTGCCTACATCAACAAAATGAAGAAGGAGGAGACATTAATGAATTGAGTTTGCAACTTAAAAAATTAGAAAAAGAACAAATTAAAAATCCCCAGAAGAAAATGAAATTGGAAATCCTAAAAATTAAAGTAGAAATTAATAAAATTTAAAGTAAAAGAACTATAGAACTAATAAATAAAACTAGGAGCTGGCACTTTAAAAAAACAAATAAAATAGGTAAAGTGCTGATAAATTTAATAAAAAAAGAAAGAAGAGAATCAAATTAACCATATCAAAAATGAAAAGGTTGATCTCTAATGAAGAGGAAATTAAAACAATTATTAAGAGTTACTTTGCCCAATTATATGGCCATAAATATGACAATCTAGGTGAAACGGGAAAATATATATGTATATATATTTGGCCAACTAAGGACTTCATTTCAAACAAATAAAAAAAAATTGCGAGCATTTTCTCTGGGCCAGAGGGAGTGGTATAAGAACAGATGCAGGCACCCTGATCCCTTTGGGCCTGGGATAGAATGGGGGACTGAAATGGGCAAATATTTATAAAACTAGAAAATGCCTAGATCAACAAAAGAGGAAATAGAATACTTAAATAATACCATCTCAAAAAAAAAATCAAAGAACTCCCTAAGAAAAATTCCCCAGGGCCAGATGGATTCACAAATGAATTCTATCAAATATTTAAAGAGCAACTAATCCCAATACCACACAAACTATTTGACAAAATAATCAAAAAAGGGGTCTTACGAAACATAAGAACACACTGAGTTCAGTCAGGAGTCAGCTGGGTGGGTTTGTCTGGGTAAGCCAGACTCTTGGCAAAGGAACCTCTCTTTAATCATGAGGCATATGGACAGTCATGGTTTCTTGAATGTGTCAATGCACCCCCCCCCCCCCAGTGGGACTACTGCCAAGTTCATGTCCATAAAATACGGACCAGGTACCTGTGAGTATTTGAAAGAGTGTTGACCATCAACCAAATCTGCTCCCAAGGTAAGCTGGCCAAAATGGAGCCTGATTTAACCTGACTACAAGTTTCACACTTGGCTCTGTATGTGTGTGTGTGTGTGTGTGTGTGTGTGTGTGTGCGTGTGTGTGTGTGTGTGTGTGTGTGTAGCCTCAGGGTTCTCCCTTTCAAGGATGGGATGGGAGGCCACTCAC
>NW_025398398.1:0-7807 GCF_016433145.1 Gracilinanus agilis | reverse complement strand
TCTCTCTCTCTCTCTCTCTCTCTCTCTCTCTCTCTCTCCTTCTCCTTCTCCTTCTCTTCTTTTTCTTTCTCTTTGTCTTTGTCTTTCTTTCTTGCTTTCTCTTTCTTTCTCACTCTCCCTCTCGTTCTCTCTAACTCTTAACTTCTGTCTTAGAATTTATACCAAGTATTTGATTCCAAGGTGCTAAGAGTTAGGCAACTGAGATGAAGTCACACAACTAAATAGTTTCTGAGCTCAGATCTGAACCCAGGACCTCCTGTCTCTGTCTATATCTCTTGATGCCCTTTCCAAATCTGAGGTTGTGTGATAGAACAGGCATATAACTGCATATTTTATATATTCTCTGTTCTCAGACTGAAATAAAATGTAATAAAATAAATAGCAATACCATTGATGAGAGGGGTTGAATTCAAATTTGACCTCAGAACACTTATTAGCTCTATAACTTTGGGTAAATTACTTAATCTCTGCCTCAGTTTCCTCATTTATAAAATGGGAATACTAATAGCACCTACTCCTCCCCATCCCAGAGTTGTTGTGAGGGTCAGATAAGACAGTAATTGTAAGTGCTTTACTGCTCTCTCTTTAACCTCTGGACTTTTTGTGGTTGAGGCAAAAAATCATTGTATTGGAAACATTTAGGCAATAAAATAGGTTATATTATAGTGTCTCTGGGTACAGTATGCAGTGGGCGTCTGGCATAAGCATTATATAAATGTCGACTATTATTGTTATTGCTTATTTATGAATCAAATATATTTATTTATTATCATTTATTTATCCATTTTGATTAAGCCAGACATAATACAACCTAATTTTTTTCTAATTTGTTAGTCCTGACATTTCCATGTAAACTATTTGGGGCTTCATAACCATTTCTTAATTTTTCTCAACTAAGACAATTCTCCACGAGGTCAACTCAAACAAGCCAGCCTCCCTGTGGTCCCAAACCACGTGTGTAATCCACTTTTAAATGGACGAGTGAAATCTACTGAACTTTGTGCTGGTCATTTAACAGGGGGCGAGGATACCTGTCAGGTAAGGAAATGTTTGTAGATGCCCATCTGAGTTTAAACTTGGGTTTAAATGCTATCTCCCATCTTACTCTCATTGCCACATTGGTCAGAACAATGAGAAGAAACACCAGCCTCAATTTCCCCATAATGTTGTACGGTCAAAACAGAGCCCAAAATGTTGTTCCTTTTAATCAGGTATCCATGGCACCACACAGACACGCTTTATGAGCAAGGGAGGATCATAAGTAAAGATAAAGTAGGTGATGTGGTTTGAGGAGGGCTCCAGAGTTTTACCCAAATAGATTTCCCTCTCATCTGTTTTCACCTGCAGTCATTAATGGGATAAGCTCAATGAAAGAAGCCATTGTCTCCATGGCAAAAAAGGCTCCCTGGGAGTAGGTTTTCTAGATCTCTTCTACTAGATGTAGATCAATAAGAAGCACGAGACCTTGGCAGACCTGGTTGGGAGAAGATATACATTCCGATAGAAGAGAGGTGGCTACATGCTGAAGACAGACACCGCCAGTGTCATGTCTTCACTTAGACCTGACCTTGTCTAATAGAAATAAACAGAGAAGGAAGTGATGGGTATTTATTATAGTCTCTACAATTTGTTTACTTAAAATGAAATACCCAAACTGATAGATTCCCCTAGTCTACTAGCAGACTATTCACCACCAAGCACCATGAAAGGAATACAGCCAGTAAATTATTGCTTCATCAAAAAGGGAAGTGTTTTAAGAACATGTAGGAAAGGGAGATTGTAAAAACAAAAATATAGACAATCATTTCTCATGGAAGAGTGAGTCATTCTATTAAAAGTCAGTACAGTCCATCTATGATTTAATCATTAGACTTGATCATTGACTCCTGCATTTTTCTTCATACAGGGCGATAGTGGAGGACCTCTCGTTTGTCTTGATAATGATAAATATATTTTACAAGGTGTCACTTCTTGGGGTCTTGGCTGTGCCCTGCCCAATAAACCTGGTGTTTATGCTCGAGTATCAAAGTATGTTTCTTGGATTGAAGAAATAATGAGAAATAATTAATTGGATAGAAGAAATAGTGAAGTACTGACTCTTTATGGAAATCAGCACACAGTAGAAGATAAAATGTGCTCAGAAGTAATTTACAGTAATCAACTAAGACCTTGGGTGTTATCATTGGTTGTGAGTGATACTATCCCAATGGCTGTTGCCAAGACATTAAATTGTTTGGGGGGGGGGAATTGTGCATGTGCACCAGCATTCCATCTTACTGATGTTTGATTCTGTATTAAGACTCACTGTGGCATTTATTAAAAAAATTATAAATTCTTTACTTCCTTTGTCATGGGCCAATTTTTTTTTATCCTTGAACTCCAGATTAAAAAAAATATAAGAATAAAAGCTTTTTAAAAAATGTTATACTTCCTCATTTTTCTGTGTTATGAACTACTTATTCACCTGGCTACACCAGCCATATGGGGTATTGAAGGAGAGATTTTGGAAAGGAAACAAGATTGCAGAGTGACATGGAAAGCAGATGAACCAGGGGAAGCAATGGCAAAACCTTTTAGAATCTTGGAGAGAAGGAGAATCCAGGGAAACCAACTGTCAGCTGGGGGAGTGGGATGGAGACTCTGGTTGCAAGACCATCTCCAAGATCAAGCTTTAACCTCCTGTAGATCTCTAACTTGTTCCAGTGAGAAATCTGGCTAGACTCTTAAGATTGTTCGAGGTTTCTACTCTGCTATTACTCTGAGAAGATGAAATCTGAGAGGGAATTGACTGAACTGCGTAGTTTGCTTTTGTGGGAGGCTTTAGCCTCACTGGGGTAGACTTGGTCACTCCTCATATCAGATTTCTTTTCTTTTCTATCAATATTCTAGAGACTTATTCCTGTGTGAGGTTAGCCTAGAATTAGATGAGAATAGAGGGAAAATCTTTTAGGCAGAGAGAGTAATCAGTGTAGCCTCAGCTTTGCCAAGGACCAAAGCAACTTTAAAGCCAAGTCAGACTGGTGGGAACTATGACAGTTTTATTAGTGATAGGGAATAATCCATGAGCCACACTCCTAGTCCCACCTTCAGTCACATCTTTAATAAACCTTGTTACTTTGAAGAAGCAGTCAGATTGGTTTTATACTGCCTTGAGACAGAGTGCAGCCATTTTTGCTCTCTGTACCTGAAGAGAATACCCTGCCTGCCTGGGTCTAGCAAAATCCCAGTCAATCATTTATATCATCTTTCCAGGGGTTCTCTTCATCCCAACAAGTGGAAGTTAACTTAAGTGATGAAGATCTACTTCTTAGAAGTTAGATAGTAAAAAACTGAGGAGCCCACAAAAATGACTGAAGCAGGGATGAGATATCCCAATGGGTCCTTGAACCCCCTTATCTTTGCCGATAAAGGGCTGCTTGCCACACATCCTTAGGATCCTTAGAAGCATTCCTTTGGGCACTGAGAGACTTTTGAGAAGCAGCATGGAGTCATGACAAGAAGCTCTATTCTTAGAAATGATATGTCAGTAACTCTTAACTTTAGCCTAGCACAGGGGACACTGAACTTAGTGTTATCTGTCTATAGTGAGGCGAAGGGGACAAGGAAAAAGTAATTCAATATTAAGCTGAGTGTCTGAATGTTATACTGGGTTAGAGTGAAGTCTAGGAAGCCTGCCAAAATCATTAGGAGCAACAACATATGAATAGACATGGCTCTCCACTTACTTTCAGGCAGAATTCTCTGTCCCTTAAAAAAAAAAAAGTCTTATGTTGTAGCTATATTGAGGTGGCTGTAGAAAGTGGAACAAATCCCAAGATTAAATTTTCAGTTATTGATTTTAAAGCCTTGGGTAATTTGTGTCTTTGCTTTTTTAATATTCATCACACTTTATCCCACCCCAAATAGAACCTCTTGTTTGTTTCTGGGCTTCATCACTCCATCCTTTACTTTCACCAAAACCATATTTTAGTATTCTTCTACTTTAAATGATTTTTCCCGAAAATATTATTTCCTTTTCCCATCGGGTTAGCAAGTGTGAATGTTCATCTCTGCACCAGACAGAATAGTGATGGAAATATCTGACAGTTTAGTATTTCAGGTCTGTAGCAGTCTTCCAATTACAGTATATGTACTCTATAGACATCGCAGAATAATATTGAGCCATGGAATATCAATTTAAAATTTAATTTAAACTGAACTTAAAGTTAAATTAAGTTTAATTTGAACTGAAATGAAAGTTTCAGTTCATTTAAACAGAATCCCAGGATAAGTGTAAATTATTGCTGTTCAGTTGTTTCATATGTTCAACTCTTTATGACCCCATCTGGGTTGTTCATGGCAAAGATACTGGAGTGATTTTTCATTTTCTTCTTCAGCTCATTTTACAGATGAGAAACAGAATAAAAAGGGTTGAGTGACTTGCTCAGGGTCATACAGCTAGTGAGTGTCTGAAGCCACATTGTACTCATGGAGATGGATCTTTTTGACTCCAGGCCTGATGTTTTATCTACCACACCACCTAGTTGCCTTATTACCAAAAAGATTTACATAGGAAAAATGACATGAAGGATACCAGCAAAGGTCTTTGGAAAAAAAAGTGATGGGCCAGTTATGTATAAAGATGTAAGGTTAACCAAAGAAGAGCTCATGCATCCCATGAGTATCCACACAATATCAGCAGACATAAAGAAGGCCAATAGCACATTGGGGTGCATTCTTTTTGAGTGATTTATGGGATACTTGAGAAAGTGGGAAGGGGTTGAAAGGACCCACATCAATTTGATCACAAATTGATAGAAGTATCAAAGAACCATACCTTACCCAATACCTAACCCACTAAAAGAAACATAGCAAATAATAGAAATTTCTTGAATTTGATATTGACCTTGGGCAGGTCATTCAATCCAACTACCCAATCTTCTATAGCTACAGAATTAAAGAGTTAAGTTGGATGGTCTTGAAGATTCCTTCTAGTAGTCAAAATTATATGATTTTGTAGTTGTTGTGACTCATTTTGGGAAAAGCCTTGGGAATGCAAAATGCTATATAGTTGGGAAGTAACTTAGATCAAGTCTGATCATTGGATTTCCCACAGGCAGATGTTGATGCTTTGAGAAGTTAAGCAACTTGTCCAAAGTCGCGCAATTCATTAGTACCACAAATATCACAGCTTTTCTACTGTGAAGTTTAAACCTCACATAACAAGTCATATCATGTCAGACATTTACCATTTACTTTGAAATTTATCTACAATTAAGCCCTTAATGTCCCAATTATTCTTCTGAACAAGCATCCAAATGAAATAGCAGTTGATGACTTATATTTCTTCAGTGCTTTAAAGTTGGTAAATTACTTTCTTCATATAGATCAACATTTTTGGGATGAGGAAACCAAGGTTCAGAGGCTGTGCTTTATTCACAGTCACACAAGGAGTATGGAGCAGAGCTAGGACTTCAATCCATGTCCAGGTTATAGTATTCTTCCAGGCCCTTCCAACAACTGGACGTGCCCTGCTAGAAAAATCCTGAGAGCTGTAAATATCCCAAAACGTGATAAAAGATAAAATCATAAAATAAGCTCATTATTGAAGCACTTCAGAAAAAAAGAGGAATCCAAAAGCTAAGACCTGGGGGGCAGTTAGGTAGTTCCATGGATTGAGAACCAGACCTAGGGACTCGGGAGGTTCTGGGTTCAGATCTGGTCTCAGATACTTTCTAGCTGTGTAACCTGGGCAAGTCACTTAACCCCCATTGCCTAGCTCTTACCACTCTTCTGTCTTAGAACCAATACATAGTATTGATTCTAAGAAATAAGGCAGTAAGGGTTTTTTAAAAAAGGCCTTTTTCTTCTTTTCTCAAGCTCCAGACAAGCACGTGCTTATTAATAACCCAGAAGCTGAAAGGCGAAACTGACCCGTGGAATAATACTAATTTGCTTTGTGATTTTTTCCTAGAGGTAAGAAGAGAATCAATATTCATTTTTTCTTTCCAATTTATCACTTTTTATTGTTAACGGTAATTAAAATAGCTTAAAGATACAAAGGTCATATTAAAGAATGGAAAAGTTCTCTTAAAGCTAATGCTCTTAAGGGCAAAAGGCAATAGCAATACAAATGTGAATTAGTGAAGCCATCCTATGTCACTACAATCCAAAACAAATTGTCTGATGTATTTTGTAAAATGAACATTGAACATTAAAATCAGTTGTGATATAAAAATTAAAATCTTAATTGATCAGCACACATATTATGTACATATATAGTTATGTGAATACTCTAATAGAAATTCTCTTCTACACTGTCATGTTCTCCTCCCCTTTAATATCCCTTTGCCCCATGTCCCCAGAAAATAATGTTTTAAGAACACTGTATGAGGTACACTCAACCTGAAAGTATAACATACAGATTAGAATACCAAAAAACACTGATGTCACTCGAGGATATTTTTGTGATGTCTAAGAGCACTTATAAAACTAGATGCTAATAACTTTAAGCATCGATATACATATTCTTCATTTTGCATCAAGCATTGGCTCAGTCCCTGGATAAGCAAGAATTGGAAGAATTGAAAAGGAAATCTCTATGCCTTATTAAATAGAGTTAATCATCAAGAAACAAACCTAACCAATATAATACAGAACACTTCAGCCTTTGAAAATGCAGATAACTGTGAACTCCTCAGTAGTGAAGGCCATTCTTCTCTCCATAGTTCCTTCTTATTAGGCTAAAGATCTGGCTCTAGGCATTCATTGCAGGAAAAAAATAATCTTTTTGGATAATCTCAGGGCTAACTTTGATTGATAACCTAGCCAAAATTTCTACCTGTATTGCTAATGGATATTTGTAATTGGCACAATGTCTAAACCAAGCTAAGATTTATTTAAACTGACAAGAGAGAAAAAGAAAACCAAAGTGGGGAATGCTATACTCCAAACATTTAAAACAGGAAGAGATGGTATAGGTTCAGCCCATTGTGGTCCAATATATTTAGGATTCCATTATTAGGGTTCCTAAGTCATGGTCTTCTGTGGTCTTTTCGAAAGATTTTCACTTAGGTACACCTAATATTTGGCAAGATTTTGATGGAAGTCGCCCCCATATTTTTTTCTTGTTGAATTGAATTGAATTATTATTGCTTAGGTTACCATCTCTAAATTCTGTTTGTTTGCATTTCCTGACTTGCTGTTGTAATCCTCAACAGAATGGGTTGGGTACATTTTGTCATTCTTTACTGAGCTCTTTTTTTCCTGTTGTATCAGGTGAGTACAACTCCAATACAAAGAAAATTTCTTGGCTCCATGAAAGTTGCTCAAGGAAGTGGCACTTTAGTATTTAGCCACAAGTCCTATTCTTCCAGAAAGAAATATCTATTTTTTCCAATGTTATATAAAAATACACTGGATATGTTGAAACTCTTTATATCTTACTTAAAATATGATATATGTATACAGCAGAGAAAAAATTTTCATTTTAGGATGCAATTGAAAATGAAACACATTCTTGCAAGTTGTGTTTTATTGATTTCAAAGGAGTATTTGATAGGAACCAGGTTCCCAGAGTGAAATCTCTCTGAACATCTTCTTTAGTCTTTGGCAGGGACTCAAGTGTGAATGCTTGTAACTTGACTTTTCTTATTCTTGCCTCTTTTGTACAGATGTGGGCTAGCAAAACAAAGAAGAAAAGAGAAATTCCACATAAAAAGTCACTTATTGAGTTAAAGGAAAGCATTATTTCACAAACATATTAGCCAATTTCTTTCTTCCTTCCTTCCTTCCTTCCTTCCTTCCTTCCTTCCTTCCTTCCTTCCTT
>NW_025398397.1:0-14819 GCF_016433145.1 Gracilinanus agilis | reverse complement strand
TATATATATATCTTATTAGCATTTTGTTCCTGTGGAGCACTTGTCATTATATCTGGTAATTACTAAATTTTAAGTGCTAGGGATTCAAAGAAAAGTCAGAACCCAGTACTTGATTTCTAGGAGATATATTCTAATGGAGCAGACAACATGCAAGTAACTGGAGACATACAAGATGAATACAGTGTAAATGGGAGGAGAGAGAAAAGCACTAATGATTTGGGGAACTGGGAAAAGATGCTTACAGAAGCTAAGACTTGAACTCAATCTTGCAATAATTCATGGAAGCCAAGAGACAAGAGGTGAGGAGAGAGATGACACATTACATCTTACATCATAGGTAACTGCCTTCTTCTTACTCTCTTTGGATCATAGTGCACTCTTAACTTTTTAAATTATGTCTATTGCCTAGCCCAAAACTCTGCCCAAAGTTGTTGTCCAATAAGTATTTATGGAAGGGAAAGGTATTAGATTTAGTGATAGTGGAGAAAAAGGAAGACCTAGGGGGAAATGCTCTGGACATAGAGTCAGGAAAATTAGAGTTCAACTCCTGTATGAGAAACTTTCTCATTGGGCAAACCTCGGTAAATTATACAAACTGTTTAAGCCTCATTTTCTCCAATTGTGAAATGGGGATAATAACAGCAACTACCTCAAAGGGTCACCACAAAGATAAAAATGTTGTTGCTATTGGCTTTATTTTCTTGGCAAAGATGGAACGGTTTACCATTTCCTTCTCCAGCTCATTTTACAGATGAGGAAACTGAAGCAAATGGGGTTAGGCAGCTTGCCCAGGGTCATACAGCTCCCAAATTTGATCTCAGATCTTCCTGACTCCAGGCCCAATGCTTGATATCTCCTAGCTACCCAAAGCTTCCCCAAAGACCAAAATGAAATAATCTATTGTAATATTTGGAAAATCTTCTAGCACTCTATGTGATTCACTATTGTTGCTCTAGGTTATACTCTCATAGTTTTCTTTCTTCTTTCTAAACCCTCACTTTCCATCATAGAATGAAATCCGTGTATTGGTTCCAGGGTAGAAGAATGATAAGAGGTAGGCAATGGGGATGGTGATTTGCCCAGGGTTACACAATTAGGAAGTGTCTGAGGTCAAATTTGAACCCAGGACCTCCTATCTCTAGGCCTAGCTCTCAAGCCACCTAACTCCCCTGGATCCATAGTTTTCAAGGGGCACATGTGTGTGTGTATATGTATTTGATTGTTTACATATAAACACACGTACACAGGCTCATGCTTAACAAATAAGCTCATTTCTTCCCCGATAGCGACAGTTTCCTGAGGCCCCAGGGGGAAATCATTTTAAACATAACGATTTCTTTTTACATATGTCTATTGACTTTTCTCCAAGTTCTATTGGCATTTTCTGATTCTTAAGCAACAAATAGCCTAGTGACACACTTTCCAAGCAGGCAATGATGAGTATATTTATCACTGCCCATGGCACCTGAGCAAGAACTCAAGATAATACTGGATTCAGAGAAACATCCAGGCTCAGTTAGTCAAATGCTGGTCAGCTCCTGTGAGGAATATTTCATCCATTTCTTTCCTTTATTCAACCTTATTATATATTTCTCATTTCCACTCATTCTTTTTATTTCTAACACACAGAACTCTGTCTCTTGTCTCCATGCCTTTTTACTGACCTGCCCTTCATGTCCAGAAGGCATTCCCTTCTCAGCTCCATCTAATAAATCTCTTTAAAACTGAACTTAAGTACTTAATTCAACATGAGGACTTTCTTGATCCCTGAAATTCCTTCCAAAAATGTTTTGTATTTTTTTGCATGATTTCAAGTATTATTCTTTTTATTACATGTATATATTATTTTCTCTGACAAAGTATAAACTTCTCAAAGGCAGGGATTTTCTAAATTTTGTATATCTGCCTTAGCACCTTGCACAGTGCCTGGTACATAGTAGATGTTTAATAAATACTGTTGACATTTATGGATCTATATATGCATATATTTATATAGCCAATATACTCTACATGCTTTACACATGTTGACATATATCCCTAAACATTTCACTGAGAACAATCCCCACTTTCCAAATCTTTGCTGGACATCTGCTGAAATGTCTCAGCAGTGCTTTAAATTCACTAAATACAAAACTGAACTCCTTACCTTCTCCACAAAACCTTCTGTCTCCCAGCTTCCCCATTTCTGTTCATTGTACCATTATAAAGTCCTGAAAACCAAAAGACATTTTTGAGATCTATCCTTTTCTTTCCACCATAATCATTTGTTGAGTCCTGTGGATTTTTACTTCCAATATAGCATTTGTAAGAGCAGGAACATGGTGTAAAAGATAGAAGGATGGCCTTGGAGCCAGGAAGACCTTGGGCAAAATCCTACCTCTAAACATATATGAATTGAATGTTTCTGACCAAGTCATAAACTGTCAGTATCCCAGGCAATTATGGTTGTAAGTTAAAGATACATTGCTGATTCACATCAGTGAAAGACATCTTTATACCAGGAGTGTCCATGATGATGAAATCCCAAGTCCATATCCCCCTTCCAAGAAAAGAAAAGAAAAAGAAAATCTAACTCACATCTATACACACATTACTTCTTACCAACATCATTTTAATAATTTTATATTTAATTTTTCTGTCTCTACCATTTACAATACAAAATTTCTGTAATTATCAAAGTATATTTTGTTATATATATGTATATATAGTTAGAATATATATGTATATATATATATGTTATATACATTGCATTCTCTTGGTCAAAGAGTTTCTGTGGTTCTCAATCAAGCTTAGCATTTTAATAATACTCTACAGTCTATCTCTAACCTGCTTTTACAGCTTTATTTTACAATATTTCTTTTGGTGCTATTTACACTCTGTATTGCATACTGTTTCCAGATCTTCATTTTCCCCTTCTTTACAATTAAGTATTCAACTCCATGTGATTGGAACAAAGATGCCTGGCTTTCCAACCCCCATATCTGCTTATATATACCCTCCTTCCTTGACATCTTCCTCGATCCTCCTCCCCACAATTGCTCTCCCAGGTAGAAAAGAGCCCTCCTTCCTCCAATCTCTAAGCCACTCACTTTGACTACTCCTAAACACTGAATTCTAATTTATATTGTGGTTATTTGTGTAGTAGCTCTACGATGTTGTGTTTTACCTTATTCTGTAGTAAGCACCAGTTATTCATTCCTACTCTTGGGTACCAGCCAACACCAAAGGATACTTTCTCTGGTTCCCAGAGAGCTGGTCACCTCTCCCCTTAGCTCTTCCCTTTGATGGGATGTATCATAGTGACTTGTCCAGGGTCCCACAGTATCTGTGGTAGGATTCAAACTCAGGTCTTCCTACACTCAAGTCCCGCCTATGCACTATCCAGTTGTTTTTTTTTTAAGTGGCCATGGAGCTTGCTGGAAAAATCCTATAGTTTTCCATGTTTCAGTATATTCAATGTAATATAATCCCTATATAAGAGCATTGGAGAATATCACTATTCTTGGGGAAATCTATTATTCGAATGCTATGTAAGTCATTCAATGTTATACTAGAAAAGATACTACTCACCTTTGGAATGAACAATGAATGGATGGATAGATGAAGGAATGAATGAATGAGTGAACAAATGAATTAAAAAGCTGTCAAAGGGCAGGAACAGAAATGGGTATGTACTAGTAACTATGAAAGGAAATTTGGCCTGAGTAGATAACTCCCAGTTTTCAACTTCCCATTCAGGAAATCTAGAGAAGAAAAGTAGATAGGGGAAATTTTTTGGTTAATTTCCACTCTGGAAACTAAAGTGGGCATATTTGCTAATATTAACTTTGGGGACATTCTCTTAATCCTTGTGGGAGGGTATGAGTCTAAATACCTATCCTGTATCTATAAGTTCCTGAATTGGGGGAATTGGGGTCATCCTATAGACTGATAATGGGATACTTAAGTTTTAGAGGAGCTGAATACATGTATTCTACATAGTAGTTGCTTGAATATATTTTTTATTTTATTCCATTAGATTCTGTCTTTAAAAAACACAAGGAATTTGATTCATAAAGGACTTTAAAATTATGACCCATCCAGTAAATATTTCTCCTATGTTTTAATTAGTGAATGAGTTTAATTGGGATTTTTTTAATGCCTCCCAGGACAGCTATGTGGCACAGTAGCCAGAGTGCCCAATCTAGGATCAGGAATACTTACTAAGTTCAAATCTGGCCTCAGACACCAGATATCTGGCCCTAGACAGGTCACTTAACTAGTTTGCCTCAGTTTCTTTATCTGTAAAATAAATTAGAGAAGGAAATGCAAATAACTCCAATATCTTTGCCAAGAAAGTCTCAAATGGGGTTATGAATAGTCAAACATGACTGAACAACAATAACAATAAGCACCTGCAATGTATTAGGGACTTAAGTTCTGTGGATACAATAAGAGGCAAAAGTCAGAAGGAGTTCAGAGTCTAATGAGGGAGAAGACATATGAATAACTATGTATAAATAAGCTATTTAAATGATAAACTGGAACTGGGCGTGGAGATGGGAAGTCCTGGGTTCAAACTGTGTGACCCTGGGCAAGTCATTTACCCTCAATTGCCTAGTCCTTACCCTTCTTCTGCCTTGAAACCAATATTTAGAATAAATTCTAAGACAGAAGGTAAGGGTTTTAAAAAGATAAATTGTAAATAATCAATACAACTGAGACTTTAGCCTGATCAAGAAAGGTTTTCTGTAGAGCAGTGATATCAAACTCAAATAGGAACAAAGTCACTAAACCATAATAAGGATCCCTGAGGGCTATGTATTGACTTAGAAAACCACATATTAACATTGTCTATGTTCTATTATATTTTCATTTATCTTGTTAACTATTTCACGATTACATTTTTATTCATTTCTGACTTTCTTTTGGAGTGTTAGGGGCTGCTTAGGTTTCATTGACTGCTCATTTGTCACCAAAACCATAGAAGATGGGATTTTAGATGAGATCTGAAAGCCAGGGAAGCTAGAAAGTGGAGATGAGAAGGGAGAATATTTCCATCAAAAGGAAGAGCCAGAGAAAATACCCAGAGTCCAGAAGGAGAGTACTTTATGGAGGGAATAGCAAGGAGGCTTTGGTCACTGGATCACAGAGCAGGAAAAGGGAAAATAACAAAAGGTAGAGGAATACTAGAAAAGTAGGAGGGGGACTGGCTGCAGCAATAAGGGATGGGGTGTGGGTTGACATGGTAAGATCTGTGCTTTAAGAAGAACATTTTGACAGATAGGTGACAGATGGATTGGATTGAGAAGACACTTGTGGCAAGGAGAACAACCAGCTGGGAATTGCAATAGTCCAGACATGAAATGCTGAAGGATCCCCTCTATTATAGTGGCAGTGCCAGAGGAAAGAAGGGGGTAGATACAAGGTAGATATGGAATCAAGTCTAGCTCTTCCAGACCCCATCATCTTATATGCATTCTCACTTCCTTGTATAGTATATTGATTGGTCACTAAAGTGCCGGACTCCAGTGTGGTAGTAGTAGCATTTTCCTAGATGATGAGAATCAATCATCACAGAAAGGCTGACAATTTTCATTTATCAATACTCTTGTAATGATATGACTTACTCAGGTCCCATGACAAGATTTCTACAAGCTTTTTGGTCTCCCTACTCTGCTGTTTTGGCTGTTTTATAAGGGAATATTGCTCTTAGTCTGTCATCTTTCTTTTCCATGTTTTACAAAAGCCTTTGTGTTCTAAACCAACATAGCCTTTGGCTGCCGTGTTTTTCTGGCAAGGAAACCAATTGTTTACTAGCTGAGGTAGTAACAGGGCTCTTTTGGCCTCTACATTCTGTGACAATTTTCTAGCAGCTCATTTTTTTCCCCTTAGAATTGGTGTTACAATCAATGTCTTTACCTTTCTCCTTTCTCTCCCTTCTTCCTCTTTTCCTAGTAAACCATTTGTTTAAGCAGGTGGTTTGGGGGCCATTGTTATCACAAGGAGTACCTTTTGATCTTCATTCTTTATTCCAGTGTGACTTTGATATTCATTCTTGCTCCAGCTAGATAATAATTTGTTTTCCCAAAGGTAGCTGCTTCTGCTATGATTCCCACAACCAAACTGGTAACCAGTTCTTTCTATATCAAGAGACAGCATGGGATAAGAGTTAAAGAGTTGGGTGTTGAACAAGGAATTCTTCAAACATTTATTAAATGTTTACTATGTGCCAGACATTGTGCTAAGTTTGGGGAATACAAATATAAGAAAGTTCATGACCTTAAAGAGCTTACTTTTTTTAACACTTTCTTTCTGTCTTAGAATCAATTAGCATCAATTCTAAGACAGAAGAGCACAAAGGGCTAGGCAATTAGGGTTAAGTGACTTGCCCAGGAAATGTCTGAGGCTAGATTTCAACCCACTGTGCTATTCAGCTTCTTTATTTATTTAGAATATTTTCCCATGGTTACATGATTCATGATTTCCTCCCCCCCTTTCCCTCCCCGCTCCTGGAGCTGACAAGCAATTCTACTGGGTTATATATGTATCATTGTTCAAAACCTATTTCCATGTTATTTATATTTGCAGTAGAGTGATCTTTTAGCATCAAAACCCTAATCATATTCCCACTGAACCATGTGATCAATCATATGTTTTTCTTCTGCATTTCTGCTCCCACAGTTCTTTCTCTGGATATGGAGAGTGCTCTTTCTCATAAGTCCCTCGGAATTGTCCTGCATCATTGCATTGCTGCTAGTAGAGAAGTCCATTACATTCGATTTTACCACATTATATCCATCTCTGTGTATAATGTTCTCCTGGATATGCTCCTTTCACTCTGCATCAATTCCTGGAGGTCTTTCCAGTTCACATGGAATTCCTCCAATTCTTTATTCCTTTGAGCACAATAGTATTCCATCACCATCAGATAACACAATTTGTTCAGCCAAGGCATTCCCTCATTTTCCAAGTTTTTGCTACCACAAAGAGTGCGGCTATAAATATTTTTGTACAAGTTTTTTTTTCTTTATTATCACTTTGGGGTACAAACCCAGCAGTGATGTATGACTGGATCAAAGGGCAAGCATTCTTTTAAAGGAGCTTACTTTCTGATGGATACTAGACAATATATGAAAGGGACCTAAAAGAAAAGGGGGATGGTTGGAGATACCCATGAGGAGTCATAGTAGAGAAATTCAGCATAGTCAAAGAAGAGGGGCAGATAAGTGGCACAGTGGATAGAGTGCCAGGCCTGAAGTTGGGAAGTCCCGGGTTCAAATATAACCTCAGATACTTCCTAGCTATGTGACCCTGGGTAAGTCACTTAACCCCAATAACCTAAGGAGAGTCAAAGAAGGACCCTAGAGAGGAATAAAGATGTGACTGCTCTGGGCTATTTCTTTAAAATGGAAGATTAGGAAGAGACTGCAGGGATGAATTATACTTCCAGAGTGAGGAAGCCAGGAATGAAGTAACTACGGTAAGGAGGCTGCTGAGAAAGTCTTCATAGTCATAAAAGGAGTTTGAGTGGTATGAATATGTTGCTAGTCTGGGCTCTTCCCCTAAAAAGGAAGAAGAAAGACTTGGGTTCTAGACCTGTCTCTGGCACATACTGGCTGACTTCTTCTGAATAAGTCATTCAATATCTCGATGTACCTAGAAAATTCTATAAGACTACAATTATGGGACAATCACCTGTCTGCACTGATAAACACAGGATCTTCACCAAGTCTTCCCCATATCAGTCAGTAAGCATTTAGATACTTTGTACTGTGCTAAACATGGGATACAAAATTTTTAAAAACAACACAAAGATAGTTTCTGTCCTCAAGGAGCTTATAATCTAATAGAAGGAAAGTGAGAAGAGAAAATTTAACAATACATTTTATATTTAAATTATGTTTAATTTAAAAAGATATATACAGGGTAAATTGGAGCTGATCTCAGAAGAAAGGGCTAGAATTAAGGGGGGACTAAGGAAAACCTTACAGAAAATGGGACATTGGCTGAGTCTTGAAGGGAGCCAGGGAAACCAGGAGGGAAACTTGTAGGATGGAAAGCATTCTAGGCATGGGGGGCAGCCAGTTAAAATTCACAGTCAAGAGCTAGAGTATCTTGTTTGAGGAACTTTAAGAAGACCAGTGTCGCTGAATCAGAGAACATGTGAAGAATAAAATATAATATTGTAAACATAGAAAGGGTTAGGTTCTAAAGGGTTTTGATAGCCAAAAAGAGGATTTTATATTTGATCCTAAAGGTATTAGGGGAGCCACTGGAGTTTATTGAATGGGATTGCAATAGTGATGTGGTTAATCTTGAACTAGATCATTGTGATGGCTGACAGAAGGGTGGACTGAAGTAGAAAGACACTTAAATCAAGGAAAACAACTAGCAGGTTATTTCAATAGTCTAAGTGTGAACTGATAACCAACATGGTGGTTGCAATGTCAAAGGAGAGAAGAAACTATATTTGAGAGATGTTACAAAATCAACAAGACTACGCAACAAATTGGATTTCTGAAGGAATGGAGGGAGAGTTGAATGGAATTGTAGAACCAAGAAAAAAAGTTATTCAATCTATTTCATTTTTACATGTGGTGTTCAGTATGGCCAGTGCCTTCTACCATATATATATTCATATACATGTGAGCCTTCTCTGTAATGTAATTGTTTTCTTTTTTGTGTCTTAATCCTAAATATTTTTTCCAATCCTGTGCCCACTTTTATACTGAAACCCTCAAGGAAGGCAAGAAGGAATCAAGCATAATACACAAGTACCTGCATATGTATTGTCAAATTCTTCAAATACTTTTCTTTTCTAGCAAATGTTGGCAAGAAACTATATTTATCTTCATAGTGGTTTTTTTTTATTATTAATAAGGAGCCTCGCCAAGCAAGCTGAAAAATTGTTTCTTGTCATTGGGTGCACATTTCCACCAAATCTCTTATTTGACAGACCAAGAACTTGTGAGACATCCTTTCATTTATAGGGAGAACATCAATTTGGGTCTGATTTTATTCCTATCAGAATTAGATCAGTTCAACTAAATAAATATAGTGTATAGAAAACATGATTCTCGGCCCTGAAGACACAAAGAGAAAAATAGAACAATTTCTGTCCTCAAAGAGTTTGCCTTCATTAAATCGGAAGATAATTTAGAGGGGAACTTAGTCTGACCACCTTATTTTTTAAATGAAGAAACCAAGGCTCAGAAGTATTTACTCAAAGTAATATAGTTAAGTTAGTAATGGAGATAGTTGCATTTGAACTCAGGTCTTCTGACTCCAAAGCCAGAATGATTTTTATTGTATCCTCTCTCTCATTGGAATAAGATGTTCATTGTCTTTAGACAATGATTTCACATTTAACAGTAGATTTTATGTAGATGATTTCAAACCTATGTGATTCTTTGTGTCTTTTTTCTTATCATTTCAGCAACATCTCTTCCAAAAGAGGAGATGACACAGAATTGAGAATCCTTCGGCATTTTTGACTGGTTTATGGATCTCTATGGCTAGAGAATACCTGTGTATTCTCTAGCCATACACAGGTAGAAGGGAGCTCAACAGCCATCCAGTCTATATATGAAGAGAATTCAGACTATAAGATATCCCAGCAAATGGTCACCTAGCTTCAAGACCTCCAGTGAGGAGAACACACTACCTCCAAAAGCAATTTATTCAATTAGGATAGCCAGATTGTTAAATTGTTGTATTTTTCCCCACTAGCCATCATCAAATTTTGCCTTTTACAACGTCCACTCAGTTTCCCCTTCTATTCCACCCATTCTCTATCATATCCTGCCTTGAGTCTTCTCTTCTCCAGCCTAAACATTCCTAGTTCTTTCAGCCAAGCTTCACATGGCATGGACTCCCTTACCATACATACTGGTGGACCTCCCCTGAACACTCTCTAGCTTTGATGTCCTTCTTAAACTTTTGTGCCCAGAACTGATCTAGTAAAGAGGGATATAAACTTCCACAGTCCTGACAACTATACCTCTCTCAAAGTAATCGAAACTCAAATTATCTTTTCTTTTTGACCATCATTATCACATTCCCAACTGGTCCACTAATTACCCCTCCACCAAGATCTTTTCATATAAAATTTTACTAAACGCATCTCCCCACACCATATTCTCACGAACTTGATTTCTTGAGCCAAATATGACTTCACAGCATCTCTCCCAACTCCATGTCATTTAAAATATGATGAAAAAAATGTAGAGCACAGCCATGCTTTTGCACTTTACATTAGCTCTCAGCAGACCCTGTGTTGTTGTGGTTCAGTCATTTCAGTTGAGTCTGATTCTTCTTGACCCCATTTGGGGTTTTCTTGGCAGAGATCCTGGAATAGTTTGCCATTTCTTCCCCAGCTCATTTTACAGATGAGGAAACTAAGCCCAGGATCACATTGCTAGTAAGTGTCTGAGACCAGATTTGAATTCAGGAATACGTCTTACTGAATTGCTACTTAGCTGCCCCACACATTTTGTTACACAGAGTTTCAAGGGTTGGGGAGGGAGTGGTCCCTAGTCATTGGAGCAGATAGGATTACAAACTATGTGAGAATTACAAGGTTATTCTGTTTTACAGGCAGCTAGAAGAAAAAGGTTCTTTAGTTTCATACATAACAAAAGATTTTGGACTGGTAATGTGATATCCAATATCCTTCCTGCCCTGTATAAACCACCCAGTGAAGCAGGTTCCTGCCTTCTCAGATTTGGGAGATTCTTCTCACTGTGCTGACAGTATTGCTACTGTTCCCACAGTCTCTTTCCAGAAAAAGTGAAACAAGGGAAGGTCTTAGTGCTCAACTGAACTAAAACTAGAATTATCAACATGTACTGATCCTCATAGGGCTTGCCCTTATGAGACATATCTACCAGCGTATGCACAAAATGCATAAGGCTCAAGCCTCCCCCCACCAAAAAAAACCTCCATGAGTTAGTCCCACCCAAACTCTTTTGGATTGGTTTTCCCCAAAAGGCAATGAAACTCATCCAGGGACTTTATTTGCCCCCTTATCCCTTGGTACAGCTTCTGAGACATCTAAAGGCTTAATAAAATCACCCAGATGAAGTTGAGTTCTTCAGACTCAGTGGATTTTGGAAGACCATTTTGATAATCATAACCCACCTGCTCTGCTAACAACATATCTTTCCATATGGAGCCAAGGTGGGGGCCGAGTCCAGAAAATCAACATGCCACTGTATCCTTATTGTATTAAGGCAAAGCACACTTCTTTTTATTAATTGTTCAATGACTTTCAAGTGTCTCATTTCAACTCAGCACTAACCCTCAAACAAGGGTGTGCTGACTTTAGACCCATCTCTTTCATTTTTTTAACCTTTACCTTCCATCTTAGAATTAATACTATGTATTGGTTCCAAGGCAGAAGAGTGGTAAGGGCTAAGCAATTGAGGTTAAATGACTTGTCCAGGGACACACAGCTAGGAAATGTCTGAAGTCAGATTTGAATGCAGGACCTCCTGTCTCTAGACTTGATTCTCAATCCAACTAGTTGCCAATTTGGACTATTTCTACCACCACCCAGTGTTTGATGACTGTACCATCATAAATTACCTTTAATATCCCTTGCCTATGTTGAGTCAGTCATCTACATCACCGGGATTTTATGATGGCTGCCAGCAACAACTGACCACTATACACAGGAAACCATCTCTGTCTCTATCTAAATGCTTGATAAAAATATTAAGCAACAAAGGACCAAGAACTGATCCCCAGGGCACTCCTCTGGAGACCTCCTGCCAAACTGACATGGACTAATTAAGATGACTTATTGAGTCTGGCTATTCAGCCAGTTTCAAATCCCCCTCATTGTAGAATCATCTAATCTACATCTCCACATTTTCTACAAGAATATTATATGCTTTATACTTTGCTAAAATCTAGCAAAACTCCACTATCCAGCACTTAGCATAGTGCCTGGAACACAGTAGATACCTAATGAATGTTAATGAGTAATTGGTTGCTATATATATATATACATATATATATGTGTATATATATATATATATATATATATAGCATGCAGCTGACCTACCAGTGTAGTAACTTTGTTAAAAAAAGGAAGGAAGGTTAGTTAGTCTGGCGTTGCCTAGTGGGCAGCCGGCTGACTTTAAGCCTCTCTAAACTTAGCCAGGGTAGTCTTCAAACAGCAGATGCAGTCTGTCACTAGGATTATATTCAATGCTTTCCCAGCTTGATAGAAGCTTCTGCCAGAACTTCCATTTCACTGGCATTCATTTCAATTTAATTCAACAAGTTTAATTAAGTGCTTGCTGCTCTTTGGACACAGTGCTGGGTGCCTTAGATTCAAAAGATAAAAACTAACATCCTTGTCCTCAAGGGGCTTTGATTCTTTAAGGGGAAAACAAAATGTGCACAAAAAAAGAAAATATAAAATGTATCCAAGGTAAATACAAAATAATTTTGTGGTGTGGCACTAGGAAATAGAGGAATTAGAATAAACCTCATGTAGGAGGTGGCAGTGAGTTTTTAAGAACCCAAGATCAACTCTACTATATTGAGGAATTAGAAAAAGATTTATGTGGAGAGCAGGCATTCATAAAAATGTTCATTGGATAAAATTGTTGAATGACTAAAACTACTCTTTCCCATATCTTGATCTCAATGTTTCCGCTCCCAATATTTGGTTTTCCCTTTTGATTTATTTGCTTTGACCAGATGATTCATGACCTTATTTGTAATTGATTAGCTGAAGAGGCTCATTGAAATGAGCCCAAGTCCCATATTTGTTAAGTCTTCTTTTTTGCCCATTTTATTGATGACTAGTTGAACAGAACCCTAGGAAGCCTATTTTCAGAATAAGATCTATTCTCTAGTCACTCCTCCCTTCTCCTCTGCAGTGTAACTTTTCAGAGTAGAAAGAATTGGCTCCCATCTCTCCCAGAAAATTCTCTTTCCTCATGCCTCTTAGTTTCCCTGGCTTCCATCAAGGCCCAGCTAAAACCTCAACCTTCTACAGGATACCTTTCTTTATGCCTTTTAATTTTAGCGACTTCCCTCAATTGTTTCCAATTATCCTGTATAAACTGTGTCTGTACTAGTTATTTGCAAGTTTTCTCCCCCATTATTGTGAGCTCCTCAAAGACAGACCCTATCTTTTCCCTTTCGTTGTCTCCACAATAATTAGTGTAGCATCTAGCACTTAGTAGGCCCTTAATAAATATTTGACTGACTAATTATAAGTCAAGGTGCTCAAAGAAAAGCAACTTAAATTGTCACAATTTTTAAAAGTAAGACACTCTATGAATGTAGAGTATTTATAGTCATATCATCGTGGAAGATGGGGAGGGAATCTTTGGCAAGAGAAAGCATGGCACAATGGGAAAAGCAGCAATATAGGAGCCAGGAGATACAGTATCATAGACTTAAAGCTTAAAGAGATCTTAGAGGCTATCTAATGTATCTGTTTTACATATAGAGAAACTGAGGCCAAAATGTCTTGCCCAAAGTCAAGTAGATAATAAGAGACAGGATTTGAACTTATCTCTTCAGACTCCAAAACTAGTGCTTTTTCTAGTGCTTCATATTATCTGGTGCTAGACTTGTTTTTCACACTGTGGTAAAATTACACAAATCTCTTCTCCTCTCTGAACCCCAGTCTTCTCATTATGACCTGGAGAGGCTAGTGCAAATGATATCTAGAGATACAATTTTAGCTCTGATTCTCAGATCTCCTAATCAGCACAAACCAGCTATATCTCACGTCTCTTCTCATCTAATTCCTCTCTTCCTGAGGTAGGAAAAAACTCATCCCTCTCTCTCTTTTAGACTAATGGGTGAACTAAGTGAAGGGGAAATGAAAAGAATTTGGCTGTGTCCAAGGTCACCCTAAATGCTGTAGATATGAAGACCTCAGATCCCAGCTCTCCTCACCCTCCCCATTTCCCTAGACAGATTTGCCTGAGTAGGTTTTCTTTCACAAGGAAAACAGAGACCACACTTTCCAAGCTCCAAATGCTTTTACCTGCCGGAAAATCCATAACAATTAACAGCCCCTGCCCGGGAAAGACAAACCTGGAATCTGCTGAGATGGCCCCAGTCACTGGTGTTCTCCGGCTCCGGTGAAAAATTCTGAAGGAGCATTGGCATATGATATGAGGCTCAGTCTTTTACTAAAGAGATTTAATGGCCCACAATTCAATTTGAACTGAAAGAATCCCCCCGATGACTCCTTATAAAGTCTTCCCGAGCCCTGAGTCGATATCTATGGGGCTGGCAAGGTTCAGCCATCGATTAGCTGTCTCAGCCAATGAGCATTAC
Source organism: Gracilinanus agilis (assembly GCF_016433145.1). Classification (NCBI taxonomy): domain Eukaryota; kingdom Metazoa; phylum Chordata; class Mammalia; order Didelphimorphia; family Didelphidae; genus Gracilinanus; species Gracilinanus agilis. Next base: position 524 of record NW_025398397.1, on the reverse strand, counting down.
TAGCCAAGGAGATTGGAGGGGGAGTCCTGACTGCTGTTATGCAGGCGGCACCTAATAAAATCGGCACCTATTGACTAGGCCACTGTACAGTCCAGGGGCAGGAATAAAAGATAGCTAATTTGGTCTCAGAAAGCTAATTAGAGTTCCCTACAATTCCAGCATCTATACGCAAATCCAGAATCCTCTTTCATGATGATCCATCATGCTCTATGCCCCTGTCTTTCCCTTCTCTCAAATGTTTCATGCTCAAAGAAAGTAGGTGAGAGTTTGGAGGGGGGGAGTCATTAGAATCTGTTCAGAGAGAAGCAAATCTGAGATATATCCTGATTTGCTGAAGAGAAAGAGGAACACAAAAGGAACTACAATAATTTTATTCAGGTACTGTTATCCAAGATAAAAGGGAGGTTAACAACAACAACATCAATAATGATGATGATGATGGTGATAGTTAGCATTTAAAGCATGTAAAGCCTTATTGAGAAGGGTTATATATATATATATATGTATATGTATATATATATGTA
>NW_025398396.1:0-2208 GCF_016433145.1 Gracilinanus agilis | reverse complement strand
AGGGAAGAGGAGAGGAGGGGAGAGGAGAGGAGAGGAGGGGAGGGGAGGGGAGGGGAGAGGGAGACAGAGAGAGAGAGAGAGAAGAGACAGAAATAGAGACAGAGAGATATATAGAGAGAAGATACCCAGAGCCAGGAAGTCCTGAATTCAAATACTGGCTGGGTGACCTTGACCAAGTCAATGCCTTAGTGCCCCAGGGAAATCTCCCAGATGACAAATTACAGACAAGCTGCCACTCCGTGGGCTAAGGGAGTTTCCTACATTAATGAAATTATAGATCCTCAACCAAGGGAGGAGGCTGCAAAACTGCTGAAACCTACCTAGTCAGGGCCAGCTGAATCAACAAGGAGGGAGGTGTTTCCTTGTACTTCATACATGTTCCTTGCACACACACACACACAGTGTCCCCTCATCCCACCTGTGTGCCCCACCTTCCTTCCCAGCACATATCATAACAGATGAGGAAATACGGCTTACGGTTCTCTCTCTGCTCCCTGCATTAGCTGCCAGGACAGAACAAGACATGACCACCTGCAGAGAAAAGACTGCTCAAAGGAGGCCAATTGGCAAGGTTGGTTGGAGGAGGTAGGAAATGTTTATAGGATCTTTCTAGCCTTCTTCTTCCATTGAAAGGCAGCAGAGTCTCCCCGACTAGATAGATGCCCCTCAATAGGGATGACCTTTCAGCAGAACAAAAAAACCCCACTTCCCTAGGGTTTTTGCTAATAAGATATTCCATTGCTTTAGCTGTGTGACCCTGGGCAAGTCACTTAATCCCATTTATCTAGCTCTGGCCTCTCTTCTCTCTTAGAATTGATACTAAGACAGAAGGTAAGGGTGAAAAACAAACCCCAAACTAAAAGCCAAAGTATTCCACTGGCAGGAGGATGCACTCTCACACATTCCTCTAGTAACTGGGATTGGCTGCATTGAATCCTCCTCACCTAATCATCTCCCTTTGGCCTGAAGGACAGATTGAGACCCGGAACCTTGAGTCTGTGGCCTGGACAAAGGGATCCCATGTGAAAAGTACCTAACATTTGTATAGTACCTAAAGGTTCGCAAAGGGTTTTATGGGTATTATTTGACTTTATCCTCATAAAGACTCCGGGGGGGGGGGGCAGGTGCGATTATTATATTCATTTTACAGATGAGGAAACTAAAAAACACAGAGGTTAAAGGACTTGTCTGTGATCAGAAAGCTAATAAATTTAAGAATCTGAGGCAGGATTTGAACTCAGGTCTTTCTGATCCCCAATCCATCCATACAATGCTTTCACTTTATAGCTGAGAAACTAGGGAGCCAGTGTGAAATGATTTGCCCAAGACTGCCAAGACAGTAAATGTCAGAATTCAAACCCAGGGTTCTTGACTATAAGGAGAGTATCCTTTCTACTCTATCTTTAAAAAAAAAAAAGTCTTGGCTTCTATATTAGCATTAATTCTAAGACAGAAGAGCGCTAGGGAGTAGGCAGTTGAGGTTAAATGACTTACCTTGAAGTTTCAGCCAGCAAGGAAATGTCTGAGGTCACATTTGAACCCAGATCCACCCAACTCCAGACTTGTTCTATCCACTTTGCTCCCTAGTGGCCCCTTTCCCACTATATCTTGCCATCTGGGCAGGGTATTCCTCTCTAGCATTCATTGTTATCATCCCAATTACTCCCTCAGTTATGCTCCCTTTCATCCTTTAGATAAACACGTGACTTGGACTCTGACCTGCCCAGCAGCTCCAGAACCCCTTAGCTCCGTAGAAGGAACCCTTCTCTGAAGGCCGCACTGAAATAGTTCCACAGTGCAGTAATGAATGGGTGGGTGAGTGTGTGTGTGTGTGTTGGCAGGGAGAGATGTTTTGATATTCCTCATTCTGTGAAGACAGGTGGTGGAGAGGGAGATAATGAAGTGGCTTCAGGCCCTGCCACAGTCTCTGCTTCCTCTCAGTTTGATCTTTGTCACTCAGCCTTTCTCTAAGCATCCCTATTCCTGGCTCTTCTCAGGATGTCACTCTCTGGCTTGATGCTTTTTTTCATTTTCTTGTTTCATTTCTGTCCCCTTTTTCAGTGTTTTTCTTTGTCCATCTCCTTTATCTCTCTCTCTTTCCATCTTCCTATCTCTGTGTCTGTCTTGGCCTTTTTTTCTGTCATTTATCTTTGGTTTCATTTATCTTTTCTAACTTCTTTTGTTTTTCTTTCTTCCTTCCTTCCTTTC
>NW_025398395.1:0-8558 GCF_016433145.1 Gracilinanus agilis | reverse complement strand
CCTTAAAAAAAAAAATATATATATATATATATATATGTATACATATATATATATATACACACATACATATATGCATGTATGTATATATGTATATATTATCATTAATGGCTTATTTACCCCATCTACTGGATATATATGCATATATAGATGTAGTTTTAAAATCTACCTTTTGTCTTAGTATCACTTCTAAGACAGAAGAGCAACAAGAACTAGGCTAGGCAATTGGGGTTAAGTAACTTATCCAGGGTAACACAGCTAGGAAGTGTCTGAGTCAGATTTTAACCTGGGACCTCCTGAGTCCAGGTCTGGTGCTCTATCCACTGTGCTACTTAGCTGTCACTGTACAAATATATATTAAGAAATAATAAGAATCCACGCTAGCAGTGGCTCAATTAGCCTGTCTACTGGAGAGTTGATACTTTTTCTCCTCGTAGCACTTCTAATGATTCTCTGGTAAACAAATATTCAGCTATTCTAGAAATGGGGTAAGATAATGCTAATTTACATTAGTCTTGCCCTATGTGGTTACAAAGGATGTGATGAACATTCTTGCCTGCTCTTCACAACAACCCTTTGATGTAGGAAGTGCAAATATTGCCTTTTCAGAGAGGCCTTGCCAGCTGTTGTACGTTTAGATAGAGATATCTGGGCCTGTGATTCCCTGGTAGAGGGAACTCTGGAAAGAAGGGGTTTCCTCTACCAGTGGAGTCCAGCACCTTCTCTGGAACATCAAGTTGTGGAGAGTTGCCTGGAGCATTGAGAGATTAAGTGATTTGTCCAGAGTCACCCAGCCAGTTTGGGTCAGGGGCAGTACTTGAGCCCAGGTTTTGCTGCCTTCTCAATCTATTATGCCATGCTTTTTGTCATAGCAGTGAAAGTACACAGGCCGGTAAAAAATGCAGTCTTTGTGGGGGTTTTTATGTTTTTATTTTTTTAGTAACATCCCAGGCTGATTTATGGCATAACACAACTAGTTTGCCTTTCTGTGACTTTCTGAGGGTGTCTTTTTCCTCCTTGGTTTCCCCAGGTCTGGTTCAGAAGAGGTGTCAATTCTCATAATCCCTGTGGCACCAGCTGGATTGAGATGGTTGGAGAGATGATGATGGTCAACGTAGGATTAAATGACCAGGTAGGACTGCAGAATGTGTTGGAATATTTCCTTTGTGTTTGAGTCAGTAATACAGTTTAACAGCAGTTGTCTTACCATGAGGACAGCTGGGGCAAATACTCCAGTAATAATGTCCAGGTGAGATAGCCAAGATTCCAGGCCACTAGACAGGATTTTTAATACCTCAGGCCATTGATTTTCCCCATCCCCACCTCTGGGAAAAAGTACGCAAGCAGATTTGGCTTGCCCTTAGGCTCCTGGGCATATGCCCAATTACCCTTTAGAAGAGGCCACACTGTGGACATCTTGAGACACATAGATGGGGTTGGTTAGTTTTAGCCAGAGGTTGGTACTGTTTTTGTTCATCATGGAAAGATATTGAATGAATTGTACATTTTTAGTGCAAATTAATAGAGCAGATGTTTTTCTAGATAATGAAGGATTCTGGCCTGATTTCTTTAAATCTGACTAAATTCTGGCTTCTTGAAAGAGTTATGCAGAATAAAAAGACACCTATTTCATTTATACCCATTGATCAGGATAGGGAAATGTTGGAGTTCGTGAGAAGTCTGAATTAGGGTGCATATTTGTTAAAATGTAATTTTATTACTTTCTTGAACATTTGTCATCTTTTGTAGATATAGATGTAACAGTGCTAGTTGGTACTTGGGAGTATTTCAGATTTACAGTGACCGATCTATACATTCTCAAACATAAGCCTCATCCACTTTGTTACCTGGATATGCATTTCAGGGTTAGGTGTTTAATTCTCTGTCCATGGGAGAGAGATTAAATCTATAAGACCATCAGGATCTGACCAAGTGAGCAGAATAGCCACTGACCCAGGTCCATAGGATAAGGCCATCCAACTGCTTGTGCAATATTTCCTAGCTTCTACTTAACTTTCTTGATGAAGAGATGAAATTCATTTGTAATTATTTATATCTCTATAGTCTCAGAGTCTCAAAGGTGGAATGGATTTCATAGTCAGTCTACCATCAGTCAGTAAGCAATTATTAAGCACCTGTTGTCTGCCTGGCACTATGCCAAGCCTAGGAGATACAAAGAAAGGCAAAAAATAGTCCCTGCTTCAAGTAGCTCAAATTCCAGGTGGGAAGACAACATGCAAATGGCTATGTACAAACTGAGTATATATAAGGTTAGTTGGAGATCATCTCAGAGGGAAAGGCATTAAAGTTAAGGAAGACTGAGAAAGGTTTCTTATAGAAGGTGGAATTTTAGCTGAGATCTTAAGAAAGCATGGAAGCTTAGCTAGGAAGCATAGATGAGGAGGGAGAGATTTCCCAGCTTGGGGGAGATCCAGTGAACACTAGGAGATGGATTTTTGTGTTCAAGGAATATCAAAGAGGCCAGTGTCACTGGATTGCAGCATATGTTGGGGTCATCTGACACCAGAAGTGTGAGTCTCTCTCCTCCCAATAAGTAGTCACCTAACTTCCTCTTAAGGACCTTTAGTGATAAGGGGACCTTTCTGCCCTCTTAGGCCATTGCACCATAAAGTATCTCACTTGTTAAAAAAAATCTTTTCTTGATATTGATACTTTCTTGATATTCTTGATAAATCAACTTCTTGGCAATTTCTACCCATTATTCCTTTTCTTGCACCAAGCAGGACAAATCAAATCCCTCTTTCACCTAAAAAAGCTCTTTTAAAAGAATATATATATATATATTTCTAATTACATGTAAAAACATTTTTTGACCATTAAAATATTTATTAGTGTTTACAACAAACAAGCTGCAGCCACTAACTCCAAAATTAAATTTTAATTCCAACAAGGATGCATATTTCAAAAAGATTATACTTGGCTAGAAATTCCATACAAATGAACAGACTCTATCTTGACAAAACAGGAAAGCAAGAAAAATTATGTAATTTATATAATACAGAATTTTATAATATAATATGGAATAGGTATTCAGTTGGTTTAATCAAGACAAGATAAATCTTGAATAAAAGCTTTATTTTTGATGTTATGAATCTTTGTCAGTCTAACACATACCAGAAACTGTATTCAAATTTAGTGTGTAGCTACTTTGACTGTTCAGAATAGATGTCTACTGTCATCTTTATCATGTGAAGCTCTCTATTAGACATTCCATTGCCCCATCAAAGGCAGAGCCATTGGTTGTTGAGGTTTTCAGAAAATTTGTTGTTTTCAGTCTGTCAGGGAAGGTGCCCAAGTGAATGTGCCATCTCTGTAAGGGTCACAGCCTATCCATGTCCTCTTTATTTGCAAACACCACAAAAATTGCTTTCCTTAGGTCTTCTTCCTCCAATATGGCAACTAACCAACTTGGAAACTTCAATGCTGTCTTGACATAAATATCTATAAGATAAATGACCACATCCCTCTTTGAATTAATAACATTACCAGTGTGGCCTGATACTTGTCTGTCCTCCTACATCCCAGTCTTGAAATTTAAGGTTTTTGTATGTAACCATCTAAACATTGAAATCAATGGTGGGAATAGAAGTAACAACTTCTTCAACTTGTTATCTGTACAAAATGGTTGCTTTTCCAGCTTCATATAATCCCAAAATTAAAATCCTCATCTTCCAAACAGACTGGAAAAAATAGTTAAGGAAAAAAGTCACCTATGGCTGTGCCGACTCCCCGCTGCTCAGGCCCCCAAGTCCTACAGTGCTTCCTCAGGCCTCAGCACTGCTGTGGCTTATCAATCTCCTCAGACTCCCCCAACCCCAGCCCTAGCCCCTTAAAAACAAGTTTTAACATCCTTTTCTTTTTAAATTTCCAATTCTAAATTCTCTCTCTCCACACCCTCCCTCTATGAAATGGATTCTTGAGCCCAGAAATATAATTCTGACATTTACTCTGCCTTTTATGCATTATATTAAATTAATTTATTTAAAAATCCTTACCTTCCAAATCATAATAAGTATCAGTTTCAAGGCAGAAATGCAATAAGGACTAGATAATTGAGATTAAGTAAAAAGCTCTTAAAAATATTTGAAAACAGCTCTCCTATTTCTCTCTCCTTCCCCCAGGCCTTCTCTTCCTCCAACCTAACCATTCCCAGGCCATGCTACCAATCTTCATATGCCATAGGCTTTTGTCCCCTCACTATCTTGTTTATACTGCTTCCCTCTCCCCCACCCCCAACACAACTCCAATTTGTCAATGTTCTTCCGTAAGTGTGACGCTAGGGATGCGGTCTGAACAGAGTACAGCAGATAATCTCCTCCCTAGTTCTGGACATAAACTCTTCCTTTCTGTAACACCATGTATGGGTTCCAAGGAAGAAGAGCATTAAGGGCTAGGCAATGAGGGTTAAGCGACTTGCCAAGGGTCACATAGCTAATAAGTGTCTGAGTCCAGATTTGAACCCGGTATCTAGGCCTGGCTTCTATCCACTGAGCCACTCAGCTGCCCTTCATGCTGTTTCTCTAATGTGATAAAAGTATTGTCTAGGCATACCTCCCTCATTCAGTAGTTGTTCAATTTATTTTTTTTATTTCTAAGTGTAGGAATTTACAAACAGTACAAAATTTCTTAGAGTCCTAGGTAGGTCTACAACTACTTAGGCCTCCATCTAGGTTAGTGGTTCCCAAACTTTTTTGGCCTTACCTCCCCCTTTCTAGAAAAAATATTACTTAGTGCCCCCTGTCACATACTATCACCATCCCCTTACAGTTATTCACCGCCCCCAAATGAACCTGTGGCCATCACTGCTCCCCTGGATCACTGTAGCACCCACCAGGGGGCGGTGGCACCCACTTTGGGAATCACTGATCTAGGTGTTACTCAACATGTGTAATGTAAATAGGACCATGGATGTTCTATGAGAGGTTCCCTCTACATTGACATTAATCAATTCTCATCAGGTCTTGGATCTGATCATCCCACTGATTAGAAAGAATATTGGATTTAGAAACAGTGGACCTGAGTTTCAAATCCTTTCCTCATTACTTACTAGCTGGATGACCTTGGCCAAATCATTTAACTTCTTTGGGCCACACTTTCCTATTTTGCAAAATGAGAGGAATTGGACTAGATAACCCCAAAGGGCCCTTTCTTACCTTTAAATTTGCTTTAAATATGTAGTCCCTATATTGAAAAGCAATATGTAGTGGATATTGTGCTAGACTTAGAATCAAAAAGACCTGAGTTCATATCCTGCCTTTAGACACCAGCTGTATGACCTTAGGCAAATCACTTTACTTGTCACTTGACCTCAGTTCCTTGCCTCGGAAATTGAGGGAATTTAATTAGATGATCTGTAAAGTCCCTTCTAGCTATAAATCTGTGATCCTATTATATCTCCATCCTTTCTACAGGGCTATGTGTTATGGAATGTGTATACCTAGATTTCAGCAAGACATTGTACAATGTCTGTAGCATTCCCCTAGTCTAGTAACCCTGTCTAAAAAATAAGTAAGCTTAGACCAATATCACTTATTCATGGTGACTTGTAGCAATTCTTATTTCTCTTTTAAAGTGTTTGCAAGCCATTCTTTTAATAATATACTTACAGTTTTGCCAGAAAATGAAGTCAGACTCTCCTGCCTATGGTTTAGAGCAGGGGTCAGCAATGTATGGCTCTCGAGCCATATCTGGCTCTTTTGAGGGCCATATCTGGTTCTTTCTGCAGGAGTCATAAAGTCAATTTTTTTTTTCAGGTGCTCTTACAGGAGCGTGCACTGTGAGCACTGTATGGCTCTCATGAAATTACATTTTAAAAAATGTGGTGTTTATGGCTCTCACGGCCAAAAAGGTTGCCGACCCCTGGTTTAGAGGATTCATTTTTGCCTTTTAAAGATTGAGGACTTCTGTCTGTTTCTAATACTGTGGTACTTCTCCAGTTCTCTCTGGTTTTTCAAATCAGTGGCTATTAGAATGCAAGCAATTCACACATTAAAGTTCTTTTTAAAACAATTTGTTTGAACAATATGGAAATAGATTTTGCATGGTAATGCATGTATAATCCAGATCAAATTGCTTGCCTGCTCTGGGAGAAGGGAGGGAAGAGAGGAAGGGAAACAATCTGAATCATATAACTTCAGAAAACTTATGTGGAAATTTTGTTATTACATGTAATTGGTAAAAAAATTTTTTAATAAATACATTTTTTAAAAACTCAGTTTGTTCTCAAACATGCCACCTTTTGGTTTTGCTATTCATGGTCTAGCACATTCTTCTTTTTTTTTTTTAATAACCCCTACCTTCATGTCTAAAATTTAGACATGACTTTTATATTTTATGTGTCCAGTATATAAGACTCAGCCCTCCCCAGCCTGGGCCTCACTTCAGCTACAGCCCTTGGGAGGTAGGGCAGCTAGACCATGGGCCAGGGACTCAGGAGAAGAGGGGCAGCAGAACTCAAGACCTAATTAGACTATGCTCTACCCTTTAATTCTCTCTTCCTCTTCTCCAATATAACAACCACCAAACTCTAGATAAAGTAGTACCGGAAAGTTCAGCTTTGGGCAAAATTGTAACTTTTTTTTTGCAATTTCTGCCCCTTTTCCATTTATGTTCTTCCCCAGCACTTTGTGATTTCAGCAGCCCTTTGATCTGGGTACTGATTCTGGTACTGATTCTGACAAATACTGGCTGTGGGACACTTTGAAGAAATTCACTCATCTTCTTGGAGTTGCCAAGTAACTACGACTGTATTTACAGAGGAGGTGCTGTTCTGCACTGGTAGAGGGAGTTTGATCACCAAGAAAAAAAATTGTATGCTAATGAAATCACAAGTCCAGTCCATGGTCCCTGGAATATGACAGCGACAGTCCCTTCTACTATCCTTCTCACTGCCACACTTCTTCCCTTTGATATTCTGAATAGAAACCCTTCTGGGTCCGCTCCAGAACATGCTGCACTCAACTTTCAGAATGATATTCCCAAAGATTGGGCCTAAAAATGTTGCCCCTTTATTCAGTAAACTCCAGTGGTTTCCTATTACACCTAGGACCAAATATGCCTTCTGTCTGGTTTTTAAAACTTTTTCTAACCTGGCTCCCTTCAGCCTTTCCAGACCTCCTATTCTTACTCCCTTTTGTGTACCAGAAGCAGATATGACACCGGCTGCCTCTGAGCTTTCCCTTGTATGAGACACTCTGCTTCCCAACTCTGCATTTTTACTGGCTATCCCTGTGCTTGAAACTCCCACCTTAGCTCTACCTCCTTTCGACCCTAACATCCTTCACTCTGCCAGAAACTTTTCCAAGTCCTCCTTAATGCTAGCTCCCACCTTCCCTCTGAGATAATTCCCAGTGTATATTGTATACCTTATTTGTACATAGTTGTTTACGGGTTTTCTAGACTATTAGACAAAGCATCCTTGAGAGCAGGGACTGTTATTTGCCTTTGTTGTATCCCCAGTGGCTGGGGCCTAGGAGGTGTTTAATAAATGTTTATTGACTTGACTCCAGACACCTTGTTTCCTCCCTATTTTAGGTTTGGGGAATTGGATGTGACGATCGAGCAGTTTATTTCCGACAGGGTGTCACACCAAGTGAGCTTAGTGGAAAAACATGGAAAGCAATCATTGCAAACAGAGAAAATGACCGATCTCATACTGGCAGCTCATCCAGCCTCCTTAGGTAATGTGTTTATGATGTGTCTGTAGTAAGAATTGGGTCTGGAGAATGATGGGCATGTCATAGATACTTGGCAGTTTAAGAAATCCTGGTCTTACGTAGAAGGGTATGTTAAGTTTCTGCTATTTGTAGAGCATGAGACAGAATCAGTTGGGTGGCTTAATGGATAGAGCCAGGCCTGGATACAGGAGGTCTTGGGCTCAAATGTGGCCTCAGATACTTCCTAATTGTGTGACCCAGGGCAAGTCCCTTAATCCCCATTGCTGAGCCCCGTGTTAGTGAAAGCATAGCACAGGAGCTGCAGTGGCATGGAGGGGGCTGCTCCTCTCCCCTTCATGCCAGGGGACAATGTTCATATGTCCTGCCCCTCCGCCCAGCAGCCCAATGCGAACACTTCCTTTACTGTCTGGAGTATTGTGGGGGGTTCACATGAGGCTTGGAGCTGTAGTTTGAGCATGTACTCTCTAAAAGGTTTGCCAGCGCTGCCCTAGCCCTTACCTCTCTTCTGCCTTGCAATCAGTAATACACAATATTGCTTCAAAAATGGAGGGTAAGGATTTTAAAAAGGAAAGAAAAGCACGAGACTAGGCCCTCAGAGGTCTCCAGAAGGAGGAGTTGACAGAATCCTTGCCTCCAGGGAGTTTATAGTCTTGGAGGGAGGGCAGGACACATCCTTATGAAAATGATTCAAAATAAATCCCCAAATAAGCATGTGAAATAAAGTGCAAAATGTTTGTTGTGTCTGAGGGAACATGGCTAATTGCAAGAAACCCTTGCCTGGCCCTCCTGCCTCCAGATTCTCCCCCTTCCAATGTATCTTTCCCCTACCTCCCTTTCTCTCTCTCTCTCTCTCTCTCTCTCTCT
>NW_025398394.1:0-2251 GCF_016433145.1 Gracilinanus agilis | reverse complement strand
TTATTATTATTATTATTATTATTATTATTATTATTATTATTATTATTCCTATTGACTCCCAGAGGAGCATAGGGCCGCAACCATCTCACGCCAATGGACTCTGTTCTGGGCAACTTCCCCCAACTGGGCCCATGTCACTCCGACGGTCCCTGTCTCGTTCTCGGCATATCTCCGCCAGGTCTGCCATCCGATGTCCAAGATGTGACGCAGGCACCCGTCAACAAAGACCTGGAGTTTGTTGGCTTTTGCCAGCACGCGTCATGGACTCTGTTGGAGAGCAATCTTCCAGACTAGGTGATCGTTGGTTTTGTTGGTTTAATGAGGTTGCAGTTTCTTTAGCAAGTAAGATTTTTACGGGTTGAGGTTGCTAGCCTCATGCCCAACCCTCCTCCTTTTTCAGCCGGGCTTGGGACCGTCTTTGGCGGAGTTCCATCACCATTAGGTACCACAATTTGTTCAGGCACTCCCCAATCGAGGGACACCCTCTCATTTTCCATTTTTTTGTTACCACAAAGAGTGCTGCTATGAATATTTATATACGAACACTTTTCTTTATTATCTCTTTGGGATACAACCCAGTACTGCTATTGCTGGATCAAAGGGTATGCATATTTTTAAAGCCCTTTGCACATTATTCCAAATTGCCTTCCAGAATGCTGGATTAATTCACAACTCCATCAGCAATGCATTAGTGTCCTGGTTTTGCCACAACCCCTCCAACATTTATTATTTTCCTTTACTGTCATATTGGGCCAATCTGCTAAGTGTGAGGTAGTACCTCAGTGTTGTTTTGACTTGCATTTCTCTAATTATGAGAGATGTAAAACGCTTTTTCATGTGTTTATTGATAGTTTTGATTTCTTATCTGAAAACCGACTATTCATTTCCTTTGACCATTTGTCGATTTGATTTTTTTTGTACAATTGACTTAGCTTCTTATAAATTTGAGAAATTAGACCATTGTTGGGGGTTTTTGTTATTAAAACATTTTTCCAAGTTTGTTGCTTCCCTTCTAAGTTTGGTTGCATTGCTTTTGTTTGTACAAAAACTTTTTAATTTAATATAATCAAAATTATTCATTTTATATTTTGTAGTGTTCTATCTTCTGCTTGATCTTTAATTCATTCCTTTCTCACAGGTCTGACAGGCATTGTCTGTATGCTTTAGATAATAGCCATTATCTTTTCTTCCTTTCATAGCTAATCTCCCCAAGAAAGCCACCTACAATTTCTGACTTCCATTTTCTCCCCTTTTAGGCCCTTCTAAGACCTCTGCTGTCTGACTCCTGGCCTCTTCATTCAATTGAAACACCTCTCTTCAAAATAACCAAAAATCTTTTAGTTGCCAGTCTTCATCTTTCTTAACCTATCTATAGCCCATTGCTGTTGGCCTCCATTTTCTCCTTGATTCTATTATCTTTCTTGGTTTACATGACATTGCCCTGACCTGATTCTCCTTCTACCTGACTGCTCTTTAGTCTGCTTTGCTTTATCTTCATCTTGATCATTCCTGCTAAAGATCGCCAAAATTTAGTTCTGGGCCCCATTTCCTTCTCCCTTTCTATTGTTTTGCTTGGTGAGCCCATCAGTTCCCATGTATTCAGTAATAAATCTATTTATGAAATCTTAATATCCCTCTTAACTTTCAGTCTCATATCTCTCAACAGCTAGGTGGCACAATGGATAAAGCACTGGACTTGTAGTCAAACCTGAGTTCAAATCTGGCCTCAGACACTTACTCTGTGACCCTGAACAAGTCTAACTGCCTCTGTTTTCTCAACTGTTAAATGGAGATAATAATAGCACCTATTTTCCTGGGTGGTTGTAATGATCAAATTAGACAAAACTTGTAAAACTCTTAATGCAGTGCCTGGCAAATAGGCACTTAGTAAATGTTTCCTTTCTCTCCTATTCCCTCCCTCCCGGCTTTCCTCCCTTCCTCTCTTTTCTCCCTCCCTCCCAAAACTGCCCTTTCTTCTGAACTCCTCATTTATAGCAGAAGAGTCTAACAAACATCAGCCCCACATTCCATCCTGACTGCCCAACTAGACATTTTCTTCATTATATGCCTTCTGTGCTTAGAATGCTCTTCCCTCCTTACCTCTACCCAGTAAAATCCTTAGCTTTCTTTTGGAGTCAGCCTTGCTAACATCTCTTATGGAAAACCTTTCCTTTTGTCCCTAGTTATTACTGTTCTCTCCCTCTAGAAATCGTTTTATATATATATATATATATATATGTGTGTGTGTGTG